>NC_034409.1:59994590-60140255 GCF_002078875.1 Numida meleagris | reverse complement strand
TACACCACGACAGGAAGACAATTGTATAAAAGGACCGTATGCTAGTTCAAACCTCGCGGCAATTGGCGGAACATAGATTCCCTTGTCGCCCAGCGCTGCATTGCCTCTTTGTTCTTTGCTCATTATAATTAATAAATTTGATAATTGAAACCTCAAATCTTAGTCCATTATTCTATCAATAACAGTTTGATTCCACAAATCACAAGCTTGGAATACTTGAGCCACTGGGGAAAGGAGGAGGGTGAAAGCCGTCAGGAAGTAGGTACAAAAGGAGGCTGTTGTTCCATGGAGCTAAACGTCCAATAGCTGATAATAATCAATGATCGATTACCATCAGCTGGTATCCTTTATTGTATCTCAAGAGAGAATGGGGTTCACACCCAAAGCAGTTCTCTACCTTTTCTTCTGCGTGCATTATTTCCAAAAGTATTATGTATTCATTAGAATTCCATGAAGCCTAAGACATAGTCATACTTTTCCTCAAAATGTCCATCCCTTTTCCAGGAACCTTGTCTCTCCCCATTTTCTTTTGTCATATGGTTTCTTTCATCTGACTGAAGTTGAGTTGGTTGCACATCCTCAATTTGGTGGTCTCTTAGGCAACTTTTGGTCACAAAATGCAGATGTTCTTGCTCACTATAAATACTAGCTTGCCTTGTTCCTATTGTAGTTTTCCTTGCTCACTTCAAATTATTGGTATTTTTGGTATCTTGAGCCATCAGCTGTCCAGTACACTTAAGGCCTACGGTTATTGTGAGGCACAGTTCAACTCTCACTGTACTCTCCGATAATTTGAGAGACCCCACAGAGGTATGCCCAGCGGGCGGTCCCTTTGTTCGATAAAGGATTGAGCTCCTCTGTCTCCCCTTTAAAACGTTTATCTTTCCTATTTAAATGAGTTTTTCAGCACTCGGGGTAATCTTCCGAGACCCGAGCGGCCCGGAAGGACAACCGAAGCCGAGAATCGCCGAGTTCCCACTGCAGCACAGCGACCCGAGGAGGCCACCGAGGGGACTACGGCCCGCTCGTAGCCGCCTCCTCCTGCTCCGGCGCCGTCCCGCCCCGGGGCGGTCTCTGGCTCGGTGCGGCGGCTCTGCCTCCCGGCTGCGGAGGCCTCGCTCCGTCCGCCGAGGCCTGGGGCCCAACTGTCTCCGGCTCCGCTTCTACCTCCTCACGGAGCCACCGCCGCGGCGCCGGGTTCGGTGAGGACGGGCGGCGGCGGCGGGCAGGGCGGCAGTGGCGGTGAGGCCCGGCCTTCCTGCGCGGGGCCGGGCCCGGGCGGCGGGGCCCGTGGGGCTACGCGGGGCCGTGGAGCGCGGCGGGCCGGGCGGGAACGGGGCGCGGCGGGCCCCAAACAGCTTAGCGATCGTCTCGCAGGGACGGTTAGAATTGGTCCAGCGTCTGGCTGGAGGCTGGGCGAGCACAAGGAAGTCTGCAAGCTTGCTTTTCTGTTTGCCTCCTGAAGAACCCTCCTCCATCATCCCCTCAGGCAGAAGTTTGTTTAGCGGCTTTCTCTGCAGGATGTGCTAGTCCGGGAGACGGGAGGTAGATACGAGGAGGGGCAGCTGGGGGTTAGGGACAGGTTCTGCACCAGAGGGCAGTGCGCATGGAACAGGCTGCCTGGGGCGGTGGGCACGGCCCCAACTGCCAGAGTTCAAGGGGCACTGGGATACCGCTTTCAGACAGAGGGTTTGGATTTTCGGTGGTGCTATGTGGAGCCGGGGGTTGGACTCGGTGGTCTAGTGGGTCTCTTCCAACTTGGGGTGTTCCGTAACATCTGACATACTCCGTCTGCAAAGGCAAGGGGAAACGTGGAGAAAAGGCTGGTACCCTTACAGCGCTAACTCTGTGAGGTTTCTCTGTATGCTCCTGGAAGCCTCTAGATAGTGGTGAGAACTGAAGGCATCAACTAGAGCATGCGTTTCTGAAGCCCATAGGAATGCTGGGGATCATTTTTCCTAGAAGTTGTTATGCAGCTGCCTCTTTCTAGGAGCTCTGTGGTAATGCTGGGCTTTTTCCTGCTCTTAACTAGCCTCCTGGGAAGACTGAAAGTAAAAGAAAACAAACCCAACTCATAGTGCCTCCTGGTAAATATTTTCTAGCTCTTGCATCTCAGAACTGTGGGAAGAATAAAAGTTGTGGCGAGTAACAAATGCTTCTTTATCTCTTATCACCTGATGTTCTTGAGTTATCTAGCTAGTGTTAAAACATGTGGATAGTCATTCCTGGCAGAGAAAGCAAAGTGGTGTTAATGATCACTTTTAGGTTACTATACACAAAGTAAAATCCTTTACTCTCAGTACTCCTGCCAGTTTAGACATTCATCTGAGTAACAAAACAAAGCCTTAAAAACGAACAAAGTTGGTCCTAAAGCTATTTATCAGGAGCTGTCAATTCACTGTATTCATGCAGCTCACTGAAGCAAATTGTGGTACTTCAAAGGTAAAGAGCAGAAGGCAGTTTTTGCAGCTGGTACATTCAAGCTTGAACAGCAAACATAGAAAAAAATTTATATTTTTTCACAAAAACATGATCTGATGTTTCAATAGAAAAACATCACCATGTACTTTGTATCAAGAGTACTATGAAGTGTTTTGCTTTTCTGCTTGATGGTAGCTAGAGCTTCCTCTAGTTCATTGATCTGCCAGGATTTTAGAGAAGCTTTTATTTTGGCTCATTTTACTGCCTAATGGTTTTCCACTCTTCTCTCCCCTCCGCCTTCCTACCACTCTTCAGCTGCAGTGCTTGTAGATTCATAAAATGATTTTATCTGTTGGAAGCAATCCTTCAAACAGTGGCTTTTAAAAAGCCAGCAAGTTCTTTGCCTTAAATAGTTTCTACAAACATCTTCTGGTACTGAAATAATTTTTGTTTCTAAAATTTAAACTATTGCTTTTATATTTACCTTTTCTGTGAGGAAAAGCAATCAGATGGGGACTGTTGTGCCAGCTCAGTTTTCTCCAGTAGAGTGCCCACCTGAACTGCTTGCTGCAGCCTTCCAAACCACTACCTGGGTCCTGCTTTTGGCTGCAGACTGCAAACATGGGAAGTGGTCCCATAGATTGTGCTTAGTTTCATTTGTTGCAAACATAGCAACGTATCCATTTGTTGATGTGTATCTCTGTCTTGGTGATGGTGGCCTCTCCTGGTCTCAGTCAATACAGTAATTGACCTGCTTGACCTGTTGGTTTGATGTGGAATCCTTCTTCTCCTTGTTGATGACTAATAGTAAATAAGTGAGTACTAGAGGGAGATTAATATTCTCTGCCCCCTATTTTAAAAGGAACCAAGAGGGAAGGTAGAAGATGGCAAAATAGGAGTTAAGGGAGCAGAAGCCTGGGGAGAGACAGGTGCTATTCAGATGTCTTAATTCCTGTAATTGTTCATTTCCTCTTGCATTGTTAAGATCAATTATGAGGATTTGTGAAAAGCTGAAGAGTAGGCATGTATAACCTGCGGGCTGCGTGCAGTCCTGGATAACTGGTAATGTGGCCTCACAAGATTGTAAACTTTTAACGTTATTATGTGATTTTAGTGATATTTTTTTCATGAATTGACTGTGCGTAGCCTGAGCATGGACTGCATAGGTGACAGTGGAGCGGGGGACATGGTGCTAACTCCTCTTCTTGCACCTGTGACACATACTCAGTCCAATCAAAACTGGCCTGTATTATGTCTTAAATTCCCTTGTGCCACTTGGTGACTGAAATGCAGTGATTGCCGATAATTAGATTTCAACCTACCATGCATGTGTATGCTTATGAATGTAAGAAACACTAAGAATCAATAATTCCTTGTCAGGCAATGATCTTTGCAAAGCAGCAGAAGTTGTTCATTACTGCAGTAATGGGCACACACCCCCTTATGGCAAGGGAAAAATCGCCTGCCTTACCACTGAAATCCACTCCATTCAATACCATCACTCGGTGCAGGTGATACCTCTCCTGTTGCTCATTGCTTGAGCGCATCAGGCTCACGATCTTCCTGACGTGTTTGCTAAAATATTTTTCCATATACAATTTATCACCCACCTGTTGTTCTTTCATCTCCCAAGGGGAACAAGAGAACAATGCATACTAGGCCCACTCCTTGTTTCCTGTTTTGCAAGGAGAACATGAAGACAATGCATATTGAATCCACCTGCAGTTCCCCCTTTGTCAAGGGGAACAGGAGGACGATGAATGCTTGACTCTCCCTCTCCATCACCTTAGCTAGACTCGATTCCTTCCCACCTGGTCTAGGTGTTTTGACAACCAAGCTACTTGGCAAACTCCCTCTACCCTGTACAAAGCTATGCTTCAATGATTCGTTGTGAACAGCAACCATTGCAGCCACTTTGTAAGAAGGTTCAGCAGAAGCCTATACCTTTGTGTTAGAATTGTTCTACTGCAAAAACACAGTCTACTTCTCACATGAAGTTGTGTGGTTTTTGTTGTTAAGCAAACACAAATGTTTTCTTATTTAATTATTATGCATGTGCTTGAGTTATTTGGTAAAGTGATTTAATAAGTTAACATGTTCACTGCAGAAGAAATATCCAGAATACTTCTGTAATGCTGACAAACTTTGTAATTTTCAGCATCTCAAAAAGCTCACAAAAGGTGCTAAATAATGTGCATTATGTTTTTTTTTCATTGGATTTGATTGCACATTTCAGCGAGTCAAACATGCATCTTTGAGATGAAAATCGATTTATTTGTGCTATATTTCAAACCATAGCAGTGGTTGAAATGAAGCTTAAATTATGGCAAAGCTGTAGTTATGGCAAATAATGTTATGCTTTCTTATACGCTGGCTAAACACAGTCCTGTGAGCAGCAAGAAATGTACAGCCATGCTTTTCCTTTTGATACAGGAATTTGAGAATAGGTTTCAAAATTAAAAAAAAAAAATAATCATCAATGTTGTGGTTTGTTTGTGACTCCATTTTCAGTGGACATGAATATGTTATCTGTGAGTTTTCAAATGGAAGGTGTAGAGTTACAATTTGATGGTCAACTCAAATAAAAATTGGATCATATCTCTTTACCAGACCTGTCTTACCAGAGAGGGATATCCCTCACTTCACGATCACTCCTTATTCATGTCATCACTTTGTGGTAGTATGTACATTTGTGAACAACTGTTTTCAAAGATGAAGCACGGGAAAAGTAAAATTTCATTAAAGAGAAACTAAAAATCTCTGAGCACCTTGAGAACTTGGTCCAAATTGCAGCCAATTCCGTCAAACCAGGCATGGATATATTAGTTTCACAGAAGCAATGTATTGTGTTCAAATGGATTCCCATGGCCACGCTGAAGGAATTTGGGCCGTGCCCAGACTGACGACTCTGATGGCTGAATTAGTGAACAGTGCAGCTTATTAAAGCAACGGGGCAGAGATTCTTTTGGATTGCTGGTGATAAATGCGCTGTCTGCAAAGCTTTTGAGGTTAACCAAGGAATAATACAACCTGGCCACAAGCAGATTCAGTTATAAAAACAACGCTATGGAGATTTCTGAGTTTCCTGGGGAAGCTCTCTGTATAACTGAGTGTGTGACTCTTACCCAGTAGGCGTCCCTGTGTGGGGAGTGAGAAGCTCAGGCCATCAACTGATCTCAGAAGTCACAGGTATTCTCCCAACTTGTCTGTGATAGTACCTTCCGTGACACTCCCCTCATCTTAAGCCATTTTTATACTATTTCTTATTTTTCAGGTGGAGCTTGAGGAGCTGTAGTCATACACACCTTTGATTATGAATGGCAAACAATTCTGTCACCTCACTTTTAAAGGTATAGGACAAAAAATTTAGAATGTAGGGGTGGTCATAGCTTGGAGGCAGGTAGGTTTTGGGTGGCAGTGTTTTGGTATTATAATGAGGTTACGCTGAGCAAAGTTCACCAAAAGGGTGGTATTTTGTCAAAGAATGACAGACTGTTGGCCCAGGGTAGCAAATGTGCAGCTTTTCAGTACCTTAGTACCACCAAGTTCCCATCCTGGCATTGCTCCTCGAAGAGTCAGAACATCAGGTTCTCCTCATGTTGCCAACACCAAGGGTTGCCAAAGGACCTAGTATGGATCACAGAACTTGACTACCGCCCTCTGTGCCATTTAGTGGATTCCGTACGTACCAACTGCTTCTGTACCTCTGTGAACAGTGCTGTACCTTAATTTCTAAATCTCTGTAGCAATTATTCCCCAGCTACTAGAACTGTTTCTGTTTTTCACAGTTTTTCAAAGGACTGCAGTACTTTCCTACTGCTGACAGGGAGTGGGTTTTTGCTTTTTCTTTCACTTGATTGATAGACACTGTTCTAGAACTCTATTATTTATGACTCACATAGTTAAGCAGACGCGAGTTATCAACAGTCTCAGAATTGCAGAGAGCAATGAAAGTGTAAAACAACTGAAAAGGCAGTGAGGTTTATTACTTGGGGGTACTGCAAGAAAGACCATTTATTAAGTGGAATAGTTGACAGTCATGTAAATTACAGCATATGGCAAGCTTTACAAATGAGTAGGGAGGAAAGATATTGTCATGGCTATACTTACTCCTTATTCAAGATCATTCCTGTGATCTTAAAACTCATAAGGTGCCTCACTGCTTGTATAAATGGTCTGCATAAATTGCAGGTATGCCAAAGAGCATGTTATGTGCTTTTGAAAGGTTAGTATTGTTTGACTGAAATTCAATTAACTTATCCCGTATGTTGATTACGAACTTTTCTCCAATTAGCGGTCGTTAGATGTTGAATGATTTCAGAGCAGTACTTCAAAATGGAGTTGCCTGCAGCTACTGGAGGTGCAAGGCTGTTCTTTGGATGTGCCTTGGAAGTTGGAAAGCTTTCAGAGTTCAAAGCACGTTTCAAGGTTGCTGTCATACAGTGTGATGCTATGTAGGAGTCTGCAACTGTGCCGTGGGAGTGTAGGCATTTTCTACAAAGTGTTATTCCGCCCATGTTTTTTCATGCTTTATCATTAGCTGACCTCTTTCATCACAGTAAGAATTACAACTAGAAGAGCACGAGCTATAGATGTATGGTAATATAAGTATACATTTCAATTATAAACATGATCTGTACTGTGAGGCAAGGACTTTCCTGTTTAAAGAGTCTGATACTACCGTTAGAAAATCTTTTACTTGTAGGTTTCTGAATAGACTAGTAAGAAATGTTAATTCATCCGGTGAATCTGATCTCTGTTACTAATGCCTTTTCCTGCAAATCTTCTGATTGTTGTATTAAAAATTGCTTTCTCACGCTTAATGCTATTAGTCAGGAATGAACATACTTTTCCCCTGAGGAGCGTAAGCAATAAGTGGTTGGGTTTGCGCCTGTTCTCAGCAGTGACCTCTTTGGCAGCGTTTGTGTGTTGCTTGGTGTTGTGGAGAGCTAGAATTTTAAAACTCCTTTTGAACCACGGCTGTTCCAAATGCCTGGAGTCCATGGTGCTTGCAGAAAATTTTCTTGGAGAATAATCCTGTTGAGCTCGGTTTAGATGCTTCTGAGGTACTGGGGCCTGAAGAATAGGCCCTGAACCAAAGCTGACCTCTAGACGAACCTCAAAACCAAACACTATACCACACATGCAATGCAATATTTATTTATTTTGCTGTTTTAATATGAATATATATTTTGATGTCAATTTATAAAGGTCTGATGTAATGCTTGTTGTGTAACAGTAACCGATAGTGGATCTTTCTTTATTTAGGGGCATGTTGCAAGGCCATGAAACCAGACATCTGACATTGTTGAGAAATATGTGGTTAAAGCCCAAATCAGTAGGGAAACTCCCTCGGTTCCTCTTTGAGCCCGGCCAGGCTTTGGGTGGAATCCAAAAGGAGGATGAAATCTGATGTTTCTGCACTTGAAGTTATGTAAGCATGGTTTTTCAGTTATATAAAAGCTGGACTCCCTTACAGTGACTTTAGAGACCTCACCTATGAGTGGATGTGCTGCATAGGACCTCCCAGTTGCTGGGAACGGTTCTCCAAATCCTCGCTGTAACCGGGGCTCCCCAGGGACTGCAGATGTGGATGCTGGTAAAATATTAGGGCAGCTGATGATGCATCTTTCTTAATCACTGTAGTTAATCTTATGTAGTAATGATTAGGTGCATTACCTTGTTTTATTTTATTCTTGCTGTATTATTTCACTTATTATTTTATTGCTTTAAACATGAGTAAAGATAAATGCACTTCTTTAACTTGGTGTCTGTGTCCTTTGTGCTGACTCCATCTCTTGGCAAAACAGCTTGTTAGGACAAAAGTAGATTTTGCTGTATCTAACTATTCCATTGCTGTATGGTACAGCATTTATCTATTATCTTGTTCTTGGTGAGAAGAATGGTCTATTTCTTGCTTCCCTTCTGACTGACCATAATGCCCATGACTATTGAGGCAGTGTTATGAGGTGTGATTCTGTAGCATCTGGATGAATGTAAGAATGTTTATTTTGACAGGATTGTCTGATCAGGGACCTTGTCAAGCGGGACTAGAAAGGAAACGGGGAAGCAAGAAACAAAACGTAGACACAATCCTGACAGACAAGCGTAAGGGGAACAGACCAGCTATCAGAAAACTGTTGGCAGAGCCAGGCTAGGCTTCTTCATGGATAAGAATGCAGACCTGGGAGCTCTGGATGTGGGAGGAGGAAGAGGATGATGGATCTATGCCATCTGATAAAGGATGTGCAGGAACTGGGGAGGATGAATGAGAAGGATAGGTAGAAGGTGGCAGTGGAATAATTGCTAGACTTGGAAATTAAAGTTGCAGCATTGTTCATGCATTAAGGAAAGCTACAAAAGCAGAGTGTGACTGGTATGCAAGAAATCCATTCCGCAGAATTTCCCTAGGCGATATCAGATGCTGGCAACGTCAGGAGGGCTTGATGTGCTGACTTGAAGAGAATCGGCATGAAGGGTGGAGCAGAGTGGAGACACTGTGTCCAGGCTCTGTGGTACCACTGCCAGGATGGGAACTTGATGGTACTGCAGAACTGATAAGCCACGTATTTATTACCCTGAGCCAATAGTCTGTCATTCTTTGACAAAATACCATAGTTTGGGTGAACTTTGCTAGTTATAACTTCTTCATAACACAAAAACACGTCTCCTTCCCGAAAGCTACTTGCCTCCAAGGTGTGACCACCCCTCAGTGAGCTCACGCTCTGAATTTTTTAGTCTGTACCTTTAAAAGCAAAGTTACATAATTTTAAACCATTCATAACAAAGGTATGTATTACTGGAGTCCCTCAAAGTCACGTTAGGGCCGTGAAGATGATCAGAGGGCTGGAGCACCTTTCCTGTGAAGACAGGCTGAAGGAGCTGGGTTTGTTCAGTCTGGATAACAGAAGGCTGCGAGAAGACCTCATTCATTACTGTCTTCCAGTATTTAAAGGGAGATTATAGACAGGAGAGAAATCAGCTTTTTACACTGGTTGACAGTGATATAACAAAGGGGAATGGTTTTAAATTAAAGGAGGGAAGATTTAGATTAGATCTTGGGGGAAATTTTTCTCTGAGCCAAGTGGTGAGGTGCTGGAACAGGTTGCCCAGAGAGGCTGTGGGTGCCCCGTGCTGGAGGTGTTCCAAGGCCCAGTTGCATGGAGCCCTCGGAAGTCTGATCTAGTACTTGATCTAGTGGTTGGCAGCCCTGCCTGTGGGGGGGAGGGGGGAATTGGAGCCTTATGATCCCTGAGGTCCCTTCCAGTCCATGCCATTCTGTGATTCTACGAAGGTCCACCTGTATAATAGGAAATAGTGTAAAAAAAGAGAGGGGTATGTCAGGGAAGACACCTTTGGATGTTAAGCACGGACGACTTCTGGGAGCAATGGATGAGTTGAGCCTCTTATTTCCTCCCCATAGAGATGCATACTGGGTAAGATTCACATACTTGGTCATACTGAGTGCTTTCCTGGGGAACTTAAAGATCTCTATAGAGCTGTTCTTATGACCAAATGCGCTTGTGGCCAGGCCATATTATTAATGTTCACGGTTAACCTCACATGCTTCGCAGTACATTTATCACTAGCAATCCAAAAGGACCTGCAATCTCTTGCTTAAATAAACTTCACTGTTAACTAATCTAACTGTGAGTTTTCTCTTTGGGTGTGGACGAATTCCCTGAGGTTGGTTCTGAGAGCCCTTTTGGGTGCCGCTAGACGCATTGGGCAGAGTGCTATTTGTGAATCTGTAATTTTGATAGTTCATATATAACCAGACTTCTAGTGCTGGATTGGGCATCACTCATCCGCCTCCAGCCTGCCTGATACATAAGGACAAGCTGGAACACAAGGGGGTTTATTTTCTGCCAGATTACGTAGTCGTTTAATGCAATGGGGCATAAAGAGGGCCACTGTCTGGTCAGGACGTCTGTCTGACTGAGCTCAGCTTGTCCTGTCTTCTTAGAAATCCTTTCTTAACTCTCACTCTCTATCCCTGGCATGTGCGTGATGTCAGGAAAATTTCTTGCTCAAATAGGCTTGCTTGATTATCCCAAAGAGAGACAGAAGAGAGTCTTTAGCTTTCTTTATTCAAGTAGAGTCCATTAGGGCATACTCCTGGGGAGTTCCTCAACTTGCTAGATGTCACAGCCTCTTTTTATCTCTGTACTCCAATGCTATAGTGAGCCCTCCCGCTTTTCCCATTAGTTAAGGTACTTGGGGACAACATTCTCAGTTCACATACCACACACTCATCCCCCCCAGTAGGTACCACCCTTTGTTTCCTTTGTTTATACATACTTGATAGCTGTGGGGCTGTGTATGTCTGTGGAGGAGATGCCTTCCCCAGACGTGGTGTGTGTGGATAGAACTTGCCTGCTTGGAGCTAGACTAGCAGGGGGCATTGGTCCAGGTAGGGGAATGGGATAGACAGAGGGTCTGTGCTGGTGTTTGGGGGTGTAGAGGAACTGTTTGGTTGCGGCTTGAATGGTGATTGAGCACCTGGTGAAGAAATGTGGCTGGCCTAGGGAGCACAGGCAAATTGTTTGCACCTGTACTCCCCACAAGACCAGAAGGGGTAGATCAAGGGTGGAGCTACCCACCCTGGGCTCGTATAAAGCCCAGCCACTGAAAGGAGAGCATCTCTTGAGCCTAGGTTGTTCTGTGAGAAGGAGTGCTGTGTAGCCAGAGAGCTCCTTCACCAGTTAGGTGGGTTCTATTCTTCTTTCTGTATAAGACTGTTGCTTGTTTGTGAGTACTTTGCCTGGTATCACCAAGATACAGCTGGGGGCTCCAGGCTGGGCCCTACCCTCACAGCTTGAGATACGCCCCCCCAGAGCTGCTG
This sequence comes from Numida meleagris, assembly GCF_002078875.1. Classification (NCBI taxonomy): domain Eukaryota; kingdom Metazoa; phylum Chordata; class Aves; order Galliformes; family Numididae; genus Numida; species Numida meleagris. The sequence goes on along the minus strand of NC_034409.1, from coordinate 60,128,989 downwards.
GAGATGGTGGTCCTTAAAAAGCACTTGGAATGTGTTACAGGCTAATGGTATGATTTGAAGAGGATAGTTCTGACAAGTGACTTGAAAAGGATAACTGCTGCTCCTTCATCTGAGAAATGTCATCTGGGTGGTGGTGGTGGTTGTTTTTTTTAAGGGATAGGGGAATGCTAACAAAATGACTTGGAAGTAACATCAGATAATACTGAATAAAGTCAGATTAAAAGTCCTGATGGATGGAGGATGTTAAGAATTCAAAGGGAGACGGGGAGAAAGAATCTAATTCAGTGTGTGTGTAGCGGAAATGCTGAGTCATGGCCTGAACCAGTGATTGAGCATCTGTTAGGAAGGCAGGACCAACCCAGGGGAGCTCAGGTGCAAGCAATGTACCTGAGTGACCAGAAGGGGTGGAGCCAGGATCCACCTCTTCCCAGACCTCACTTAAGGGTTGGCAGTGGAGGCAAGGGTATCTTGGTGGAGATCTCTGTCTACCTGAGCCTTTCTGAAGGTAAGTAGGTAAGCTGAAAATACTTGCTCCCAAGCCAAGTCTTCAGCCAGAAAACATTCTCGGGCCTTCCCATTCAAAAGCAAACAGCTTCTGGCTCTGTCCGAAGGAATGCTTTCAAATGTAATACTGTCCACGAAGGGTTGCTGTTGATCTCTCATGTTGATTTGAGACAGTGCATTCCTTATAAGTCTTAGACAATCTTGTACCACAAGAACAGTACTGCCAAGCTGCTCTAATCTTGCTAGTCTACTGAATGTCAAGCGAGTACTGAATTCCTGGTAAATGCTTTCCATTAACTGAGAATGGCTGCTGTAAGTCTAGAAGCATGAATGGGGACATGAAGGTGTGTGGTCCTGCAGGTGAACATTGTCCTTTCAGTTCTTGGAGCTTGTGCTGAACTCTCGCCAGGATAGGTGAGAAAAAACTGAAATTGGAATGGCTGGTGTTGAAATGAACGAGTTATTTTGGGTTTTCGTCCAGTTATTTGAGAAGTAGACTGTTTTTGCAGTAGAACAGTTCTAACACGAAGGTATAGACTTCTGCTGAACTTTCTTACAAAATGGCTGCAAGGGTTGTTGTTCACAACGAATCATTGAAGCATAGCTTTGTACAGGGTAGAGGGAGTTTGCCAAGTAGCTTGGTTGTCAAAACACCTAGACCAGGTGGGAAGGAATCGAGTCTAGCTAAGGTGATGGAGAGGGAGAGTCAAGCATTCATTGTCCTCCTGTTCCCCTTGACAAAGGGGGAACTGCAGGTGGATTCAATATGCATTGTCTTCATGTTCTCCTTGCAAAACAGGAAACAAGGAGTGGGCCTAGTATGCATTGTTCTCTTGTTCCCCTTGAGAGATGAAAGAACAACAGGCAGGTGATAAATTGTATATGGAAAAATATTTTAGCAAACACGTCAGGAAGATCGTGAGCCTGATGCGCTCAAGCAATGAGCAACAGGAGAGGTATCACCTGCACCGAGTGATGGTATTGAATGGAGTGGATTTCAGTGGTAAGGCAGGCGATTTTTTCCCTTGCCATAAGGGGGTGTGTGCCCATTACTGCAGTAATGAACAACTTCTGCTGCTTTGCAAAGATCATTGCCTGACAAGGAATTATTGATTCTTAGTGTTTCTTACAGTTAGAGAAAGCTCTTTATAATGAATAAGAACTTGCAAATATTGTGAATGGCTTGATTACGCTGCCTTACTGCTTCACTGCATGATATGTGGAAATAATGGAATTGAATGGAATAATTTCCTGTACTGAGATGTATAATGGAATGGGCAGCGGAACAGAAAATTTTCTACTGAAGCAGAACCAAGTTTTCTTCTGCTGGAGTTATGAGATGAAAGAGTTACTTGCAGAAGAAAACTTAATAGCCTAGTGGTTCCAGAATGTCAGTGTTGCACCAACGGGCCTAACAGAGCATAAAGTAGTGGATGAAATTACAGTTGAGGGATATAGTAACAGCACAAACCTCAAGATGGTGAAGTTTCCTTACTTCTTATTGCTCTCCATCAGTTTTCCACCTCTCTATCAAAAACATAATGACTGAGTAAACTTTACAAACCAAAGGTATGTTTGTGTGGGGTTGCTCAAGCTCCACCTGAAAGTAAGGAAATAGTATAAAAAAAGGGGAGAAATGGGAGGGAAGATAGCATTGCTGACTTCTGTTATCAGTCAGTGGGCTGAGTCTTTTTCTGCTCCCGTAACAACACCTATTGGGAAAGATTTGCTCACTCAGTTATACCAAGTGCTTCCCTTGGAAATCTCTACAGAGTTATTCTGTTAGTTTAACACATTGATGGTCAGCTGTACTATTCACGTTATTGTTATTTACACATGCTCTGCAAGTCGTGTATTTATCACCCACAGTTCAGAAGAATTTTGTTTCAGAAACTCCCTTCCCTGCAGCTTGTGGCTACCTCTCAAGTTTCTCCTGGGTGCATCCTACCACTAGGGCAACTGTGTGGTGCTCTTAATACTCCAGAATATCTTCAAGGCTTCTAACATGGGTGTTGGTGGGAATCTTATCAATTGCATACAGAATGTCCCACTAGATTTGAGATAATCCTTTCTGTTGGAATGACAACATGAGCCTTCAGCTACACTGAAATGGAACTCAGTATTTCTAAAACAAATAGGCAGAATAACTTTCTCTTCATATTTTTTTTTCATATTTCTTTCTGACTTCCTGTAATCAAAATAGCAAAGGAAAGGGAAGAGCTACTTCCTTACATAAACAATCTGGTGCCCACAAGCAGAGCAAGCTTCTGAAACAGTCAGGGTCAGTGACAATGCTTTGTGCTGCACCCTTCTTGTGAGAGGTAGATTGTGTTTTTGCAGAGGAAATTTCCAGTATTCTCTATATGTAGTATGGGCTCTTACTGAACTTATAACCTTCTGATGAAACAGTTGTTCTGTGTGTAGTGTAGGCCCTTACTGAACTTATAACCTGCTGATGAAACAGTTAAAAGCTGATGAACAGGGTGAAGTTGAGGATGGGATGTTCTGTCTCAGAAGATAAGGAAGATATGCAGGATGGGGAGAGCCTAGGACAGTATGGGGAGAGTCAAGTACAGGACAGAACAGATGTACCAACTTTGAAGTATTGCCTCCCTACCAAAATGCAAACAAGACAAATATGCTGACTTTGAAATATCTTCTCCTCCTATCAAGGTACAAAGCAGAGTGGATGTGCTAATTCTGAAATGTTGGAGATATTTCAAAGTACAAAGCATACCAAAAGACAACAGTTTGGTAGTAGTCCTTATATGGAGATGTATCATAGCAACAGTGTTGGGAAGATTGTGAGCCTGAGACGCTTGACCAATGAGCGCCAGGAGAGTGTCCACCTGTGTCAGGTCTAGGGTATTTAATGGATGAATTTACTGACTAGGCGTGCAATTTCTCCCTTGCCAATAGAGGGTGTGTGCCCATTATTGCAATAATGAATAAACTTTACTGCTATCACTAAGATCTTTGAGCAGAAATCTTTGATTTTGAGTGTTTCTAACATTCTGACACCAGAGCGCGAGGGTAGCTTGGCTGAGTTACAGATGGGGTTGTAGTAACAGATATAAGAACAACAGCTTTAGAGACATAAATGTGCATCTCAAAATGAAGTTACAGTAACAATAAATTGATAGCACAATTGTTTAGGTTGAAAGGAAATCCTATTTGACTATTGTTTTGAGTATGTGACTAACAAATATCAATCAGTGGTACAATTATCTGGATCAAAATGAGAGTAAATCCAGTAGTGCTGGGTTAAACTTCATTTGATAAATCCAGCTTAAGCTAGAATTTAATACTAAGGCATGCAAAGACTTGCGTAAGCCCAGTTGCCAAGCCACATCTTTTCCAGGTTCTGTACTGAAGGCTTGAGGAGTCTATGTTAGCATGAGTAGCTGCTTTCTGACCCTGTGTGTATAATTTGAGGGAATGAGTTGGGATGCCTTGGTTACAGTGTGGTGGACATAATGAAAGATAACATTCCTACTTTCTTTAGTAGCTGTTGCATAAATTTGCCTTAGAGTAGTTGACAAGGAAATAACACCTATGCCAAGTACCCTTATCTGTAATGCCTACTAATTATTGTTCTGAAGTTGCATAATTTTGTCTTGCAATAGTTGATTAATTGTTGTTAGAAAGCTCAATAAACTATTTTGTATTGTTCCTCTGAAGCATTGCCTGACTACATTGCAGAAACGATCCCTGTCAAGCAGGGAGTGCACTATTTGAAGGATTCCGAAGACTCTCCCTCCTTGCAGTCCACCAAGTGGGAGGAGACATCTGCTCTAGTGATGCATTTAGTGTTTAGCCAAAATAGGTACGCTAATGTCAAGTTAGTGGTTTAGTTACTGCCACTTCTGATTATAGAACTGGTAAATATTTACTCTGGTTTGTCAATTCAGTTACTGTTCGTTCTTGGCACAGAATCATAGAATCATAGAATGGCCTCGGTTGAAAAGGACCTCAAAGATCATCTAGTCTCAACCCCCCTGCTGAGTGCAGGGTTGCCAACCACTAGACCAGGCTGTCCAGAGCCACATCCAGCCTGGCCTTGAATACCTCCAGGGATGGGGCATCCACAACCTCCTTGGCCAATCTGTTCCAGTGCATCACCACCCTCTGTGTGGAAAAACTTCCTCCTAATACCTAACTTAAACCCCCCCGTCTCAGTTTAAAACCGTTCCCCCATGTCCTATCGCTATCCACCCTCGTGAACAATCATTCCCCCTCCTGTTTATATGCTCCCTTCATTGTGGAAGGCCACAGTGAGGTCTCTGTGGAGCCTTCTCTTCTCCAAGTTCCCACATTGTGATTCTGGGGCCTCTTGCTGCCTTTATGTTAACTTAGTGATGTGTAAGGTCTTACACACCATCAAACTACTATGTGCTTTCCCTACATATTCTCTATTTAGGTGTTTTCTGGCTCCAGTATACAGGGCTACAGACTTAGTTATACAGTTATAGTACTTCATTCCATGAACATTATATTTTCTTGGAATATCTTACTTGATTCAGTAGACCAAAACTGTAACATTTTTTTAATTGTGTTTTAGGCTTCATTTACAAGAACTGCTCTGAATGAAATACCTTGTTTTATGATTTTGGTCCATCATGTCAGAGGTGGATGTTGATGGGACAGCAGCAAAGACTGAACCTTCCTATCAATCCTGTTACGTTTTGTAGCCTTGTGACAGGTGGCAGCAGAGGGGCAGTCTGATGAAACGATGTCTAATGTAAGTGCGTATGACACAGAAGAATGTCATTGAATTCCTCTGTGCAGAAAAAAATGGCACCTATTGACATTCTTTTCCAGTTGTTGAAGACTTCTGGAGACCAAACAGTGCATGTGAGCACAGTGAGGTGGTGGTTGTTCTGTGTGTTTCAGCAGTGGTGACAGTGGGTCACCCCCTCTGGTGCAGATATTGACAAGTCAGGCATGCAGGCTCCTGTTCATGGCTGACGGAAATGCGGAACTGATGGTGGTGACTGTGTTGAAAAGTAGTGTTTTGTAGCTGATAATTTTGCTCTATCAAGTAGTGTTATTGTGTTCTTTGTAGCTATTGTAGTTTTGATGGAAATAAGTAGGAGGCATTACTTTTGGAACGACCTAAGTATTTTTTGCCTAGTGTTTTCCCCTAGAGAAGGGCCTCTTAAGAATAAATAATAAAGAAAGTTGCCAGTGGAAACTGAAAGCTTTCTCCCTTTTATTGTAAATGAATTTAGACAATGTTTGTGTAAACTAAGTTTAATAGAAAACCAAAGGAAACAGATTTCCACTCTGAGTGTATTGTTCTTTTTCCTGTTGAACATCTAACCTTAAAACAGAAACTCATTCCAATTAAATTTGGAAACTTGGGCCACCTATGGAGACAACTCCCAGATCTCTGTGCAGGTGCAATGTGAGTTTTCCTGGTAGAGTGATTCAGGGCCATTGGTTATTGTGCAGGCCAGAGGCATGCCTCAGACTGAAGGACAAGTCTAGGTACAGGTACTTTAGTTGCATAATAGGGAACTTAATGAAGAGCTGTACTGTTACTCCCATGTTCACTGAGACTCTCATTTTCTTTCTTTACACTCTCACTGGATAACAGGCATGAGCCCATGTGGTAGTTGCTGCTGATTTTTGAGGTCTGTGGTCTAGAGGAGAATATAGGAAGCAAACTGATGCAAGCATGTGTAAGTAGTCTTCTCTGTCTTCTAGAGCTCTGTTCTGATATTGATCTTCTCAAACATTTTTCCTAAGGCATGCACTTTCTGCCAGATACCACTTTAAGTGGCATGTTTGGATAAGTTAAATTCACATAATGTTTTTAAGTTGTGGTCTGTTGTGGACTGAATGTTGTCATAATCCATCTAGCGAACACGAACTAAGGCAGTATTACTCATCTTGGTCTTGGCAGTGACAAGAATTGGGTTTTCCTCTGGACTAGGTTGTGCATTGCATAGTCAGTTTCTTCTGTTTACTGCTGGATGGCAACTTTTGTTCACGCATCTAAATCATGATCATGGAATGTAAATCTATTAAACAGCCTCAGCAGTTCCTGTGTTTAAGGAGGTGATTGCTTCATCTCACGATTATTTATCAGGAAATCCCCAGTCAAATGTTGTTGATCTGTAATCTTCAGCTTGAATACAGAAGCCTGTATTCTCACCTGAGCTTCATACATCACTGTAAATATTGCTGTAATACTGCTGTTCATCTTGAAGGATTTGTGCAGTTTTAATGATTTTGTTAACAAATTCCGTAAGTGGTTTTGTTTTCCAGTTTCACTTTGTACTGATGCCTTTGAGAGCACAAAGTGAGTGAGTGAAGAGCTACAGCTATCTTTAAATCTTGAAAGCAATGCTTGGGCAATCAACTAGAAAGCTCTTAACTTTCTGGCTTTTATAGGCTACCTCTGAATTGAGCTTCACATTCTAAAATCGAAACTGGGAGAGACTTAAAAATCTGAAAGTCCTCAAAAGAAAAGGTAGGAATAATGGTAGACCTTAGGGGAATTGTGTGAAATGTTTTGTTGAGAAATTAAGTCTAACGCTCAGCATTCTTGCTAGTGAGTTGCCTTTTTTTTTTTGAGAGAGAGAGTTCTTTTTTCTTTTGCTTTGCAGGTACTAGCTCTAACAACTTTACGTTTATGATTCAGAGGTAACAGCTGTACTCAAATGGGCTTGTTGATTATCATTTTATGAGGACTGCTCAGGATGTAATGCCTTGTTTTATTGTTTTGGCCCACAGTGTCAGAGGTGGATGCTGGTAGTATAGCAGAAGAGGTCGAACCTTCCCACCAATATCCTGTTATGTTTTGTTGCCGTGTGACAGATGGCAGCAGACGGGCAGGCTGATATGGAAGTGCAGTTGAAATGAAGGTGTGTCGTTGAACTCCTTCCTGTGGAGGAAAAAATGGTGCCCGTTGACATTCGTTGACGCTTGCTGAACGTTTCTGGAGACCAAACAGTGGATGCGAGCACAGTGAGGTGGTGGGTGGTGCGCTCCAGCAGTGGTGACAGCAAGAGTGGGTCATCTCCACTGGTGCAGATTTCTATGAGCATGGCATGCGGGACTCCTGCATTCCTGTCAAAAACGCATTGCTATTGGTGGTGACCGTTGAAAAGTAGTATGTTAGAGCGTAGAATTTTCTCTATCAAATAGTGTTATTGTGCTCTTCGTATCTGCTGTAGTTTCCATGGAAATAAATAGGTCACTCTTAAAGCAACCTCCTGTGTAAATGATGGAATGTTAATGTGTGAAGAGTTAGATTGTGACTGTCACCTCCTGAAAGTGTGCTCAGCAACAGGAGAGATGATGATGTTATCCTCGTGCTTCAGGCATATAGGTGAATGTGTCTTAACAGAATTGAGGCTGTTTTCCATGTAGGTACGTGTGCAGTTAACAAGTGTCATAACTTACATTTCTCAAAAATTAGTAACTGACCACACATCAGGGAAGAGAAAATGTTGTGTAAAATGAGACAAGCACATTATTACAAGAGATGTTTACTGAACCCATATCCATTTTCTCCTCTGGATAAAGAACTGGCTAGAGGGCCGTGCCCAGTGGGTAGTAGTTAATGGAGTTAAGTCCAGCTGGTGTCTCCCAGGGGTTGGTGCTGGGGCCCATCTTGTTTAATATCTTTACTCATGATCTAGATGAGGGGATTGAGTGTACCCTCAGTGAGTTTGCAGATGACACCAAGTTGGGAGGTCATGTCTATCTACCTGAGGGTAGGGAGGTTCTTCAGAGGGATCTGGATAGGCTGGATTGCTGGGCTGAGGCGAATGGGATGAGGTTCAACAAGGCCAAGTGCCAGGCCCTGCACTGTGGCCATGATAACCCCATGCAACTCTATAGGCTTGGGGCAGAATGGCTAGATGACTGTGAAGAGAAAAGGGACCTGGGGGTGTTGTTCGATGTGTCATGGTTTTGTGATTTTTTTTTTGTTGTTGTTGTTGGTATTCCACCTCATAACATCATGTAAAGCACTGGCAGTTAAAGAGTTAATGTCCTGTTTTCCATGGACTGCCTTTTTGGGTGCTTAGTTTTTGGAGGGGGAGGGGAGGAGCTGCACTCCCCAGGGGTCTTTGTGTCTGGAGGGGCTGGTGAAGCCACATGGTAGACCGGGAACTCTCTTCATATGCAGCGGAGAAGCACGTAGTTCCCCCTGCAGCTTACGGAGTAAGAATCTCAGCTTTGAACTCTCTCTGTTCTGATTTATTGGCCTCAATTTTGATATCATATTTAGTAAATTAACATTCCTCCTCCATTGTTGCCACTGTTTTATTTTAGACCTGTTTACGGTTTTCCTACCCTTCCCCTTTTCCCTTTGTTTTCCCCAGGGCATGGGTCTGTGGGTTCCCTGCCGCATTAGCCATGGGACCGGTCTGGGCCAGCCCCTAAACCACCGACAGTTTTTCCTCCTTTTTCTCTTTTCTGGGCCTGTGGGCCTGCTGTCCCCTTGTCACGGACACAGATCCTTAGATAACACTGTGACGTGATGCTTGGCTGAACATGAGCTGATAGTGTGCCCAGGTGGCCAAGAGAGCCAATGCCATCCTGGCTTACATTAGAAATAGTGTAGCCAGCAGGAGCAGGGAGGTAATCATCCCCCTGTACTCAGTGCTGGTGAGGCTGCACCTTGAGTGCTGTGTTCAGTTTTGGGCCCCTCACTGCAAGAAAGACATCAAGGCCCTGGAATGTGTCCAGAGAAGGGCAATGAAACCGGTGAGGGGTCTGGAGCGCAGGTCTTCTGAGGAGCGGCTGAGGGAGCTGGGATTGTTCAGTCTGGGGAAGAGGAGGCTTAGGAGAGACCTCATCACACTCTACAGCTTCCTGAAGGGAGGCTGGGATGAGGATGGGTTCGGCCTCTTCTCCCAGACAACAAATAGGACCCGAGGAAATGGTCACAAGTTGTGCTGGGGAGACTTAGATTAGATTTTGAGAGAAAAAGGTTTTCCTTATGAGTGGTCAGGCGCTGGAATGGGCTGCCCAGGGAGGTGGTGGAGTCACTGTCCCTGGCTGGGTTCATGAGGTGTCTGGATGAGGTGCTACGAGATATGATTTAGTAGCTTAGGAAGTAGTAATGGTGATAGGAGGATGGTTGGAGTAGATGATCTTGTAGGTCCTTTCCAACCTTGTGATTCTATGAATCTATTAATTTTGTCATATTTGAAGGAATAATTGAAACCCAGTCTTGTACAGAAACTCTGGCTAATATTCTATAGGATCCTCTGCTCTTAAGCATTGCTTAGTGCATCTGTGTAAGATGGTACAATATTTTTTCCCATCAGATTTCAATGTAAATATAGCAATATATTATTATGTTGAAAGGTTGAATAATAGAATGAACAGAATGATGTGAGGATTTTGTTTTTCATAGACATCAATAGAATTGTTAACTGCTGCTCTGTCTCTTGTAACTTAACTGTGTTCTGGGAAATTATCTATGCAGCTTGACATTAATAATGCTGATGCCCACAGGATGCTCCAATGGGGTTTCTGTTTTATGTAGCAAGTGAAGTTGAATGGTTCTGTTTGCTATGTGTTTTAAATAACTTCTTAATAAGTGAAATATCTTTTGATAGAAAGATTAAAGTTTGGTTTCTGTTTTTAGAATTTCAACTGTGGACTGAAGAAAAAGAAATCCAGAAAAGATGGACTGGAATGTAAGACCGCTCCAGAATGCTGATGCACAGAATAACCCGCAAAGTCAAGAATCCTGTTACACTCAAATGCTTTCTAATGCACAAGCTTTTCCTCAAACAAAAGCGCTTTCCTCTGAAAATGCATGCAATTATGTGGGAAATAACCAAGTGTACCTACCAACTGTTAATCCTGCTTTACCAGGATCATCTGTAGCCATAAAAAGTTTTCTTACCTCAGAATACTCAGTCAATCAGTCTCCACCACCCTACGTACCACCTGCACCGCCGCTTCCCAATCAGGCATCACGTGCACAGGGGGAGATGACTCAGAACTCTTGGCAAAACTCTGGTAGGGTTCTTTCTTCCCATAGGAAGTTTGCTCTCCTGTCTTCTCAAGTGAATGGTGGAAACAGCATGCCGAATGCACTTCGAGGACCTCACTATGCCACCTCTAACAGTTATGCTGTTTGTTCACAAATGTCACAGCAGCGTTCTCTGAGAACTATGTTGCATCAAAGTAACCGTGAATGCATTAATTCTTCAAAGCTGGGGTACGTGCCTCAGTGTAATGCAAATACCTCTGCTGCTTCTCAAAGCAATTCTGTACCTGTCAATCAATCATCTGGTCAATATCTCCATTCCCAGAATAATTGTTTGTCTTTTGGTACATCTGGGCAGCATGTCCAAAACCAAATACATAATTCCAGTAATCAGATTCAGTTTTCACAGTCACTGAGTCAAAATACTGCAGCAAGTGTGCGTCTGCCACAGTATGTACCAAGTCAGATGGGAGCAGGAGCTCCTAGTGGATGTTCTGTGCCATCTTTGTTGCCTGCTAACTATGATTCAAAAGCTGTAGCACAGCCTTTGCTAGGTGCACAGCAGGCAGTTCACAATGTTTTTAATAAATACCCTCTCCAGAGCTGCCCCTCAGACAAGAAAAATACTTCCAGTTTTAACAGTGTTCAGCAACACCAGCTAAGACATCAACCGGGAGATGTCAGTCAATCGGTCAGGAATGGCTATAATTCAAGTGGAGATGTTACAGTAAATCAGCTCTTCAGTGAAAAGTCTGCACCCCCTACTGACATTGCCTTAGAACTTTATGATATTCTGCAAGGACCGGTACCTTTTTCTTCAGCAGATGCTTCGCAGCCACTGTGTGATCCTGTTTCAGTTCAAGAAAGACAGACTGTTAGTTCAGTGAACATGCCTGCTAATTCTCAAACTTCTTTAGCAAGAGAAAATAAAAGAAAAATGACAGCAGACACTCTAGCTTGGGAAACTCAAAGACTACAAATTATTAAAAGAAAATGCAGCCTGCTTGAAAAGATGCACCAGTATAGAAGACAATTGTTGACTTCAAAATGTGACAAAAGCACTTCCACGCTTCCTCTGAGTTATGAAAATGCACTCTCTAATTGTCTTCCCCAGATGCCCAAGCAAAATGTAGTACCTTCCCTATCACAGGCAGTGAGGACAGACAGTCAGCAGCACCCTCTTCTGAGATCTTCACCTGAAGAAAGAAATGCCAAAAACATAACTGGTGGTGACAGCAGAGGGTTAGAGGTTACTATGGGTGATCATCAGGTAGAGCAGGGAAGCCTTTCATCAAGGCCCCTTCCCGTTCCTTCACACAGTGAACTTACAGCTCTATTAAATAATCCTGAGAGTTCTCCCATCTTGGAACAGCAGAATGCCTTGGCCTCTTCTCAGAAAATGCTGACACCCTTGAACGATACTTCATGTCATAGTCAACCAAACAGCTCTAGCAGAAATGCAGCAACAAGTGCGGAAAGTTATCCTGAGAACTCAGCGTTTCTTCAGTTTGTATTGAGCAGCACAAATATGCTGAAAGAGAAGAAAGCTGGTACTATTGCTGATAACATACTGACTAATCTCCTTTCTAATGAAAAACAACAGGTAGATTTAACAGGCTTGGGTGGAAGCTTACTAAAAGACACTAGTGAGAAAGGTGATTTGGTATCTATGGTCCACACACACGCTCCTGTATCAGAAATGATAGAATCTAATGAAAATAAATTCCATGGGGATGTAGCTCAGAAAAAAATGCAGTTTACTGAAAATTCATGTTTTAAACAGAACAAAGGTAATTATTCTCTAGAAGAGCTAACTGCATGTCTGGGCTTATGGAAAAAACATGGTCTAGAACCCGTGAGTGTTCAAAATAGCCAGTCAAATGAAAGCACCACAGCAAATCAGATCTTGCCATTACCTCACAGCCAAAACACAATGAATAAGAGAGAACAAGGTAATCTTCTGGTTAGTACAGATGTAACAGTCTTGCCTTTAACAACCACCTCTGTAGGACAAAAACATGATGTGTCAGGTTGCAATTTGATAAAAGGTTTAGAACTCCAAATTGCAGTTGTCTCTCCTTTAGTGCTTTCTAACCAGGGAACTCAGAGTGAGCAGGCAGACAAGTGTCCAACATCTGCAGATAAAACCTATCCAGTGATTGACACAGGAAGTATACGCAGCATGCAAGAGGAGGGGAAAACTGTTTTAACTGTGGTAAATACTGATAAAGGAATGTTAGAAAGTGTTTCTTTATCACCTGATGACTGTGTTCTGATACAGAAGGAGGACCCGTGTTTACAACAGACCAAATCAGCTGATGGAAAGAGAATAGTAGACAACAGTGTGAATGCAAATGATTCATGTGATAAAAACCAAAGGAAACTCAGTCAAACGAGGAGAGATGCTGAAGAAAATCTACAAAACAATCTTCTTCCTGAATTGGGCCAGAGTTTTTCTAGTAAAATCTTCCAAGAAGGTATAAAAGACCATGAAGGCAAGGGAGCAGTGCTAGAGACACAAAATAATACTCCTACAGCTGTGATAGAAGAACAGATGTTCTGTATTTCTAGCGTGTGTTCTCTTGTTGAAGGTGATAAATCGTATAATCCACAAATAGCAAGCATGTTCAGCTCGGTCCCTCAGACACATGCATTTAACAGTGGTACCCCATCAGAAGAAAATGCATCTGACCCCAGGCAAAAGGAGCAGCTGCTGAAATTGAATAAAAACGACCTGAGGGAGAACACTCCTCAGCGAGAGACCTTGCTGCAAAAAGCACTGCGAGAACCCCAATGCTGCATTAGTGAAGCAGATAAGATTTTGAATAGTACTATAACTAGCCATTCTAAGAAAGCAAGCAGTGGCAAGCTTCCCAGCACAATGATTACCTCAGAGCAAAAAAAGCCAGTAAATACATCTTTCAAGTATCCTGAAAATGACTTGGGAATTCTTGCTAGTATAAACCAGGAGTTAGTTAGAAATTCACTAGATTCCTTGGTAAGCGTAACTGCTGAAACAAATGCATTCACTGTTACAACAGACAGCAGTAAAGAAAACATCGCATCTGCTAAAAAGAGCATAGAAGAAGAGCTGCATGTTTTTGGAGCAGAACCCATTACATATCTAGATAGTCAGCTTACTGAACTTATGAAAGAGTTTCCATTTGGCATTGAAGGAGCTGACATGCTAACAAAAGAACCACTAAGAAACAGTTTTGTGGCTGAGCAGACAGAGAATCAAACTCAAAAAGAGACTCATGTTTCTGACAAAGAAACTGATTCAAAGAACCCAGTAGATCAGCTACAAATTGCACGGTTAAACTCTGGTCAGGTGCAGGAGTTATTTCCTGAAAAGAAGCAATGTTCCTCTACTGAAAACAGTGGAGCAATGAGTCAACAGTCTGAAAAGATTTCAACCCAGGAGGAGAGCCTTGAAAGTAGTGTTCAGCCCAGTCAAAGTCTATATACGGAGAAAGAAAACTCACAGCCCACTTCCAGCTCCGGAAATAAAGAGGTTTGTAGTTTAATGGGTTGTCTATCTGTATTGGGTGAAATGTCACAGAGCTCCTGTAAACGTAGAACTTCTGTTTCAGATAAAAATGCCGATCAACTTTCAGAAGCTGAAAACACTAACTCTGCAGGGAGACAAGAAAACAACAGTAAATCTGATGCCATAACGAAGAACAAGTGTGTGGCAGAAAACCCACCAATTTGTGAAAATGTTGAAAATAGCATTCAGGAAAATAAAAAAGATGTATGCAAATATACCTCTGTAATGAAGAAAAAATCCAGGCTAAAGATGAATGGTGAACACAAACCACTTTCAGCACAACTGGAAAAAATTAGACCCCTTAATTTTTCTGAAAAACAAGATATGAATAAATCAAAGAGCAGTTACCGGAAGGAAGAGATGCAAGAGTCTAGAACTCCATTGTTAAGGAAAGAATTTCATTCTGACAAAAAAGATCGTCGGAAAGTGTCAGAAGGGGAATTGTCAGAGAAAGCTGGTTGTACTGATGTAGATAATATGATGAAATCATCTGAAAAGAAGGAGAGAATTTTCAAAATGAAGTCCCTTTCAAAAGATAAAACCAAAACAGATTTGGCCAAATCCCAAAGAGGCATTCACAAGTGTACAAAGTCAGAGAATGTTGCAATTAATCACACTGAAGCCTATCAAGGACAAAAAAGAAAAATCTGTGACAAGAACCCAGGTAAAGAACAGAACTGCAAAAAACGAAACAACATACTTGGACAAAATGTAGGAATTAATACAGAAGGGAAAGCAAAGTTATCGCCAGAAATAAAACGTGACAAGCTGAATAGTTGTCATGCTGAAGCGATCAAGTTCCCAAACTTTGGCACTGTAGACTTAAAGTCAAGCAACCACAACTTTTCTCAGCATAAATCTCTGAAAGCCCGTCCGCCACAGGAGGAGTCATACAAACAAAAGAGGAAGGACGATATGCTTGGAAAAACAAACTCTAAAAAAACAAAGGTGGAAGATGAAAGACTAAAACAATCTGAAACAAAGAATTCCAAGCAGCATTCATATAATCACAAGATAAGTACCGACAAGATGAAAAAGTTGAATGGAGAAAATGTCTGGAAACCTAAGAATTCATTAGCAGATCGCTCTATGCTTAAACTACAGAGGATAAGGAGTCGATCTACCATCTCCAAAAGCCACTTTCCCAACAAAGACAGACATCTTGATGGTCAAAACAAAGAGAAGTGTTCTGAGAAAATGTTTTCTGATAAAAACTTGCTCTATTTAAACAGAAGAACAAACAGATTAAAATTACATCTTCAGAAGGAACCCAAAAAACACTATCTAAATAGAGTTGCATTTAAACGTACTGCACAGGAACGCATATTTCTGACAAAGTTGGACACATCACCTGTCAGACCTGTCTTGCATGTAAAGTCCAAAGTATCACAACATAGTCTAGATTCAAAAAGAGATGCATCTCTCTCCGAAAATGAGAAATCGCGGAAACGGCAAGTACTTGAATTTAAGCTGTGTCCAGAGATACTGTTCAGAAATTCAGCCGCTGATGGTGAAAGCTTAGCTGCAAAGAATTCTCTGGAAAAAGAGAAAAGTACTGTGGCAGGTATGGTGAATACATACTTCTTCCACTTTAAAAGGCATGTATTTTCGTAGTTCAGATGAGATTGAGAGTCATGAGTTATGTAGAATGCTTGCATGTAAAACTGAGTAATTGTGAGAATTTTGGATATCCTTATGATTTGTTTTCCCAAATAATTAAGAAATTTTTGCAAATGAAAATATTTTTCTGTTCATGTTATTCAAAGCTATATGCGTTGAAAGTGTGGGACTGTAGAAGTTAACAGTTGAAATTCCTTATCACAGAACTGCAGAATCACAGGATTGCAGGGGTTGGAAGGGACCTCAAAAGATCAGAGTCCAGCCCTCTAGCTTTCTGATGAACTCTAGCTGTGTGTTAAGTTGAAAAAAGTGGGACACCTTCAATTTCAGATTTTATTCCTCTTCTTTAGTCTTTACAGAATAAAGTTAGTTTAGAACAGGGTAGTTTCAAATAACTTTGCAGGAAGGTTTTCTGTCCTACTCATGGCAAATAGTTTAGCTGGAAGAGGATGGAGAGGTCGTGTGAGGCCTTGAAGAAGGAAAAGGCTTGGGCCAGATTTTTTTTCTGACTGCTGCAGCATTTTCTTAGTCTATGTAAACTCTGCCGTCTTTGTTTTAAGTCGTCTTCGTTCTCCTACCTATCCCCGGTCTTTACACATTTTAAGCAGTAAATTGTGAGGCATATTTACGTCTAACACGGTATTTGATATAAATATAAATAAAAACAAATCTTATGTTGTACTTACCGGCCCTTGCAGTAATCTTTGTGCCCAAAGAAAATATCCTTTTGCATGCGGTAGTATATATGTTA
Organism: Numida meleagris; assembly: GCF_002078875.1. Lineage (NCBI taxonomy): Eukaryota > Metazoa > Chordata > Aves > Galliformes > Numididae > Numida > Numida meleagris. The sequence continues at coordinate 60,112,600 of NC_034409.1, read as the reverse complement.
TAGCCTAATACTGGGTAGAGACTGATGTTTGTCATAAAGGAACTTAAAACAAAAACAAAACCCTCTTAATTTTCTTTATAGGTGTCAAGAGTAAAAAAGAAGATTGGTTAAAGTATGATTCAGTGAAGCAAAAAAAGCTGAAAGAGATCTTTACAGGTGAACTGGCTTTTGATTGTTGGTTGATTTTTAAATAAAAGTTGAATATTCTCTGCTTGGTTTTAAGTGTTGCTTTAGAGCAGCAATTTTTAATAAACTATTTTAATTGATTCCTTAGAAACTCTGCTGCCAAAGTGGGTGCTGCTGAGTAGACATACAAATTTCAAAGACTTGTGGAAATTTTTATTGTCAAGAGAATATGTTGTTGGAGATCAATGGAATTTTCTAGCATGCATGTGTGCATTTGAATCATAGCACAGGTGATGAGATTTGTCCAGAGCCTTAAATCATAGGCAAAGCCCAAGCTAGCTGTTGGCAACTTTTGCTTTAACCTGCTTCTCTCCCTGTCTTTCAGTTGAGGACTCTATTCCGCTTGATACAGCCATACAAATACTGGAAGGAGATGATGAGGCTCTTCACATTCCGATCAAAGACTCAAAACAGATGTTTCAAACCTACAGGAAAATGTATCTGGAAAAAAAGATGGAAAAGCCTGGATAGCACTCCTGTGTCATACATCGTACTTGATATCACTGGGGAAAAAATGCTGACAGTAGAATACTTTTTCCAATTTACTTCGTATTTTTGCATAAGTGTTTATATTTTTTTTCAGCAAGTTCTCACCTAGTACTTGTGAATGAGTGAGAATTTACTTAATGTGTATTTATTGCACAAACAGGCTTTGGTGCTGAAAATGTCATTGTCGAATGTTTTATTTCTTTTTTTTTGAAAGTACGGGAGATAGCCAAATCTTGAAAAGAAATAAAAGATACATTAAAAAAACACCCTCAAAGTCATTTAAGTCATCATCATCTGTTTTCTTTTCTAATTTTGGAAAAATTCAACTTCTGATACTTTCCATTGCTGGCAGTGGAAAAATATTTCTACTAGAAAGAGATTACAAGGATTCTCAGGCATTATGTGTTTATTTTCTATTTATGCTAGTTTGTTTTTTGTTCTTCTCGCAAGGCATTTTATTATTTGTAGATTTTTTTTTTTTTGTAAACTTGGAATACAGATATAAACCCCTTAAGTTTGAAGATAAGGGAGTACCGTGAAGTATTTATGCTGCTACTCGGTTTTCTTCAATATATTTTTGTAGAAACTATAGAAGTTGAACTCTGAATTCTTCATCTGAACACAGTGCTGTAAGCTGGCAGCTCACTGAAGAATCCTCCCTGCTTCCCTCCCTCTCTTTCTGTTTTCTTTATACCTGAACGAGAAGTGCAGCGGTTGAAGTGCACGGAGTTCAAATTCGCTTCTGTCAAGACTATGATGCTCATATTGACCAGACTGTAATTAATTCTTTGTGTATAAAGTATTAGCTAATGTTTGCCTAGGGATTCACTGTGACATAAGAATTATATTTGTTGTTGGATGTCATTTTTTAAGTGCCTTTTCAGTGTTGTTCACAATTTTGAATTGTCTTTTTTTTTTTTTCAGAATTGTTCTGATTCTTTTTATCTGTTTAAGCCTTTATACTGAAAGTACAACCTCTATAGATATTTTACTGAATGACTTTTTAATACTTAAAATAAACTTTCAAAGGCTATGTCTAGTCTTTTTTTAGTTTAAAAACTATATAGTTATATTTATGGCAGTTAGGTAAATTAGCATTGTAGATCAATCCTGTAGATCAAACGCAGCTTTAAAATGAGTTTCAGATCTTCCTCCTTTGAAAGGTTTCATAGTTAGGAGTGAGAACTGGACTTGAGTCCAAGCTTTTTGATTCAATTAAACTAACAGAATGTACTGTACCGTTCTTTCTTGAATTACCTAAAAAGCCTTCAGTATTACTCCAGCCATGAAGAGGCATGGTTGTAGGGATCTTGGATATAATCATGCCGTGAAGCATAACATCACAATTTCCTATTTCTCTCTGTACACTGAACTTGGGGGGGGGGAGGGGGGTGGAAGCTTTCATTGGAAGTTTTCCCTTCCACTATTTGTAGATTTCTTCTTTCAAATAGGCAACTACTGATGAAGTTCTGAACTCCCCACTTGTCTGGCCCATGTGCCCTACTAACTTGTATTGTTTCTGGGTGGGTGCCCAAGTATTAATGAGTGGAGAACTTTGTCAATTTTTGTAACGATCTTGGCAACTCTTAAGAAGGTTTTATTTCACACTTTCCTGGGTGTTTAGCAGCTGTATGATACTGGCTGCATTAAAGGAGATTTGTTGTAGCCTTAGGTGTACCCAGTACAGACAACACTTGGTAATTTACTTTGGATTTTGTTCTGTGTGACAATGTATGAATCCAACTTAAATGCCTGAATCCATTATTTTCAATAGGTAACTATTCAATGCTTAGGCCCGTGAGGATTGTTGTGTTTGCAGAAGTTTGCTCCCTGGACCCCAGGAAGTTAGAATACCTGTTTTGAGCCCAGTGGGTACAGTTACAAAGGTGATGCTGTTCACAAGGCAACTTGCGCTGCTATGCTGCTTTGTTGTGGCTAGGATCTTTGGGAAAGACTGGCCCGCATGCTTTCTGTTTGTTGCGTGTATTGGCTCAGTAGTTAGCCCTTATGGGTTACAAAGCCTACAAGCCTTTGTAGGCTTTTGCACTACAAAGTGCAAAGCCTTTGTAGTACTTTGCACTTATGGCTGGCCTCTATCCTGTGCTGCGCTCACTGCGTAATTGTTACATGCACCTGCCTGATAAGAGACATGTACCAGATGCTGCTACTCACTTGCCATTTCTTCTGCTCCTTACACTGCTGGCTGAAGCTGTGGTAATACAGCAAGTCCTTGATCTTGGTCAGGCAAGATGCTAAGATCCACCTAGATACGGCTGCTATGAAAAAAACCTAGTGCTGTGTTGCTTGGAGAAAACTGACACGTGAACATGAGGGCACTTACTTGTGACTGAAAATACCCATTTATGAATGTAATACATGGCTGTTGTCTTATGTTTCCTGTATCTGAAAGACATGTAATAGAATGTCACCAGTGGGCTTGCATTGTGCAGATCATAGATCCTGTCATGTCTCTGGGAGCACCAGTGGACTTTGAGGGTCCTACTTGCCCTCATGTGAGCACCTACACTCCAGCTCGTGGGTCCAGGAAATCCGTGTAAGCTCTAGCTCGAGCCTTCAGTCCCTGCCTACGTGATGTCCAGGGAGTACCTGTCTAACTCTGTTACAGCCCATGCCTGGACATGGAAACTGCCCAGTGGTACAGACTCTGACTCATGACCTGTCTTCCTGTCTGGACTCAGACATGTGTTATCACTCTGAAGCTGCTTATCAATCACTGGAGTGTGTTTTACCCATGGTTACCTTCACTGGGTCTGATCCTGGCCTGTGAATTGAGTTCATGGCTTTACCTTAGCCCCCATCATCACAAGCTTGTCTGGTGACCTGGACTCCGGCTTCACCCTGTTTGCCATCCCTGACCTGTCTTGCTTGCCTTGCTTGGCTGTTGTGGGAAGGGCCTTGCTGGTGAGACCCCTGCCTTGCTAGTTGTGGTTTCTCCCTTGGCTTCTGTCCCTTGGCTCTTACAGAGCAACTGCTGGTTGTTGAGTCCTAACAGATAGAGAACTGTAAGATGTGGGTGGGTGACATCCTAACCTGTTGGTATCCATCTTCACTTCCCACTCCCTTTTAGGAAACTCAGTGTCAGTAGGCAGTGCTGCCAGTTCCACTGTTCTTGCCTTTGTGCCCCAGGAGGTGTATGGGTGAGACGACAGTTTGACATCCTTGTCTTATGCAACTTAGATGTAGAATCAATGTAAGCACAAACATTTATAAGATGAGTGCCTCCCTGGCTGGTATGTGTATTTTGACACTGGAAGTCATGTTATCTCTTTCAACACAAACTTCCTAAAGAAAGAAAGGCACTTAGGTATCTCGTCACTAGCTGGTAAGTTCATACACAGAAATTAATGACTTTGAAGATTGTTGCGCAAGAAATGGCAGCCTACAATCTGGGAAGCGTTTCAGGCAGAAGAGTGTCAAGAGAGGCTCCGCTAAGTACAAAGGCAGTGAAAGGAAGAACAATGAAAATGTGATCCTGCTGCTCAGTGTGCAGTGGGCCTAGTGATGAACGACTTGGGAAATACCTTCTGTTATTCTGCCCTTACTGTCAGATCTGTCAGACCTCTCTCGTCACTGAGCCTGTGCAGAGCTGGGTCCTCAGGAGTGAAGAGTTACCTGTTAGAGGGAAAAGGACCACTCAAGCCAATTGTTTGTGCACGAGTCCATGGATCAGGGCAGGATGCATCCAAGGGTGAGGGGAGATCTGCCTAATATCTTTGCAAGGCTGTTCTCTGTTATCTTGTAAAGCTTGTGACAATTTTGCTGAAGGGAAGTTCCTGATAAGTAGAACAAAGCAAGTGATGTTTATTACCCATTTTCAAAGACCAGAAGATGATCCAGGGAACTGCAGGAGCCTGGTCAGCATGACTTGTTTATTTGGGAAGATTATAGGACTATCCTTGATGCCATGTCTATCTACATCAGCATGGTAAGGATAAAGTCATTTGGAACAGTCAGCATGTATTCACACAGGATAGATCACTCCTGACCAACCCAGTGGTCTCCTATGACGATATGAGTTATTCTGTGGATAAGGGAAATGTAGAAAGATGTTTAATGAGGCTTCTTGACTTGGTTTCTGATTGTATTCTTGGAGCAAAATTGTAAGTAGGTGGTTTGGATAAGTGGCCTGCATAGCAGCTGGAAGATCAGCTAAACATTTGGCTCAGAGGGATACTGTCTGTGATCAGTGACACAGAGTGCAGTTGGCTGCTGATTTTTGATGGCATTACTTGGTGATTGATACTGGGGCTGTCATTGTTCACCACTTTTGTTAATGATTTGGAAAGTAGGATGCAATGAACCTTTGCAGGTTTATATGGAGAAATGGAGTTCTCAGGAGCCTCAAGAGGACCTGGTGGTGAAAGCTCAGGATTCCTCTCACTTCTAACAGGTGAAGCCATAGATATTCACAAGAGCTGGTTTCTAATGATGTGATGAGGTAGAAGCGTGTAAGTCAGACCTGTTGAGGTACAGGCACTGGCTTGCAGAGGCTGTACAAAAACAGGCAAGGAAGAGCTATTGTCAGAGACTGCAAACTGCTTGTTGGCAGTTGATGGTCTTCTAGTAGCATGTATATGTGTACAGACTGGGAGTAGAACACCTGAAGAACAGCCCTGCTGAGAGGTCCTGGAAGATTAAACATGAGCCAGCTGTGTGTACTTGCAGCCTGGAAGACCAACGGTATCCTGGGCTGCATCACCAGAGGGGTGGCCAGCAGGGAGAGGGAGGGGATTGTGCCCCTCTGCTCTGCCCTCAGGAGGCCCAAGTACTGTGCCCAGGTTTGGGGTCCCCGCACACAGGAAAGCCATGAGTGGGGTGCATTTCCAGTGGAAGTTTTCTTCTGGTGCCAGAGGTAAGTCACATTCCACTCTTTTCCCTCACACTCCTCAGAAAAATTACAACATTTTAACAGTGGGAAACAATGTGATTTAAGAGACTACCCTGTGGGACGTTAGTATCTAACATGGTATTTTACAGAGGTCCTTGCAGATGTTCAGGAGGTGTTGCTGAGGGTATTAATGATTTGTTTGGTAGACAACTGGCACGTAGAGATGGATGAAGGCCCACTTGTCAACTGTAGGGTAATATGTGCAAGTGTGTGAACTTTCTTATGTAGAAAGATGATCGTAAATCAGACTTACAGGGCAAATGAAAATCTTAATTTATTGCAAGAGTCAAAATGCTCACAGTATTCTCACTACAGGACTCACCATACCCTTTTTATCATCCCTTGCCTGATCTATCCTGAGAAAACGATGTGCTCATACAATTTTACACTTATATACAAACCACCCATTCAGTGGAGCAAAATTCGAAGTCCATAGACATTTCTGAACAGTGCATGTTTTATTCCATCAGTGCATTCTTTTAATGTAACTTTGACTTGTCCAATTTGTTAGTGTTTTAAAAACTCATACTGGATAACTTTGGCAACTGTAATGGACATGCCTAAGAGACCATTGTATTGAGGAGATAGTGACCCATGGCTCACCTGGATGATATGAGAGGACACTGCTGTGTGGAGTGCTTGCCTACTAAATAACCTTGGCCGCTGAAGCACATACGTGACTGTGGTGCATACCTGTTGTCAAACTACCCTCTAGAATAATTATTCTTGGCACATGAAACTTGAAAAGACTTTGAATGCTCCTTATCAAATAGCTCACTCACATGTACCATTCCTGTTATATCATACTTGGGCAACTTAAGTTTGCAGTGAAAGGAGAACTAAGTCCTGAGAGCTAGAAGGCTGGAGAACCTCACCATGAATGGGAGCATGACATACCCTGATCAGAGATCCATATTGTGCTGTATCATCTCAGGGTTCGCAGTATCCAGAGAGATGTAAACTGAAGATGAGCTCTTGTCTTGCTCCAATTTATAGGAGGGAGAGGAGGTTCTTTTAATACATGCATACCCGACAGCGAGATTAAGACACAACGGGTCAAATGTTAGCCTGACCAGTTTATTACAAATCTTAGTTGCTTAGGGAGATGGGGAAGGGAAAGTGGGCGATAGAAAAGAGATAGGAAATAAAAGCAAGGAGTCTTTGTAGAAAGCAAGAGAGAGAGTCACCACCATGGGTCCAGCGTTGTTTGCAGTGCAGACGTTGATCTTCAGTAGTGATGGGTCATCGGGGTTGTTGTTCGGTTGACTACTGCTTCGGTTGACAGCTGCTTCGGTTGACGACCGCTTCAGTTGACGACAACTTCCAACAGCAGTATGAACTTATTTATAAGTCCAGAGTGGTCGAGTCAGCTCTCTTTGGAGTGACAGCTCAAATCCAAAGTGGTCAAGTCAGCTCTCTTTGGAGTGGCAGCTTCTGGCTTTGGGATCTCAGCAGAAACTCCTTTGTTCCCATCTTCCGGGCCTTGCCAGCAGATAAGAGGGAGCAGGGAGGTGCCCACCTGCATCCTGTTTTTCACAGGGTGCGATGGTATCATTCCCCAGTCTCCCATACCAAGCTGGAGTTATTTGGTCACAGGCCAGATCTTCCGCCAGTAAACACTCCTGAGCACTCTCTTCCGGAGGCAAACAGCTCTGAAGGAAATGCTTTCAAATGTTCACAAGATGATGTTGATTGCCACATGGCGACACCCACCATTCGCCTCCTTGGTAAGTCAGTTAGAGTCTCATCACAAAAGATACCTCAGAAAGCAAGCTTTGAGCCAAAAAAAGGAAGGGTTCAGACAGCTCTCTCTTTTTGTTTACCCTCATAGTAAAAGTATTTTGTAACCTCCTGTGTAGTACTGAAGCATTTATTGTTGGGATCCTAAGTGACAGACACTTGCTGGTGCAGAACAGTGTCCCTTTGATCTCCCACTGCATCAACTTCAGAGCTAGTTCTCTGAGAGCCACTGAAGGCACTGTTGCCATTTCGGCCCACACAGTGACTGAGGGAAAATGAAAGTTTCCTCCAAACAGAAGTTCTGTTCAGGTCTACAGATGGAGGAAGACTGCTCTCTATTAGGGAGTTTTGCAGAGTTTTCTGGCAGCAGAGAAATGGTGAAATTTGGAAATGCTGACTTGCGCTGAAGAGGAGAATAATAGGTTAAAATTTTTGTGACAAACTCTTTCGTGTACACACTCCTCTGTAAGGAACTGACTTGGGGTCCTTGCACAGATGCATCTGTTTTATCTCATGCCATAAGAAAACACGTACTTATTTCTTGTCTACTCAAAGTGATGTTTGAGAAGCCCAGCAGAGTGGAAGTCTGTGTAACAGTGCAGCGGAAATGCTGAGTCATGGCTTGAAGCAGTGATTGAGCACCTGGTGGGAAGGCAGGCCCAACCCAGGGGAGCTCAGGTGCGAGCAATGCTCCTGAGTGACTGGAAGGGCTGGAGCCAGGATTCACCCCTTCCCAGACCTCATTTCAGGGTTGGCAGTGGAGGTGAGGATATCTTGCTGAGGTTCCCTGCCTACCTGAGGCCTTCTGAAGGTAAGCAGCTTCTGTCCTTTATTTCTGTGCCCACAGCTGTTGCATTTGAGCAAATCCTCACTTGTTGCAGCCTAGGACCTTGCTGTTCTGCTGTCATTGCTGTGCTTTTCGTCACGTTACAAACAGCAACATAACAAATTGGATGAGCTTAACCACAACAGTTATTTCCTTTGACCAGGTACAAACACAGAAGCCATACATTTAGTAGTAGCCATTTACTTCCAATAGCCATCAGGATGTACTGTACATCACACTAGCTGTCTTGTTGTATGTCCAGTCATACAGTTACATTATCCTTTTGAATAGAATAGAGCCAGTCATTTAAAAAAAAAAGAAAAAGAAAACATGCAGGAAAACATGCATGACAATGAGCTAAGCTTAGGAACTTGAAAAAACTTCACCATTGCACTTGGAGTTGACAGTACTTTCCTTCCAGGTGTTATCATCAAGTAATCATTTTTCCTCCTGTTACCTTATTAGCTGAGTAGCTAACTACGCATGTGCTCTGCTTTCCAATCAAGGGTGAGTTTTTGAGGGCAGGCAGGTGGGCTGAAGCCTCTATGCTTACTCTGGTGTTTCCGTTACATTCCTTTACCTGTTTGCTTTTCTTTTTAGAAACCATGCCTTCCTGCTCACTTTTCTTTCCTTTTTTTCCTTCTTGGGCTTGTTGAATTTTCAGCAGCTGCTGTGACCTTATTCCTTAAAATCTTCTTATCTTCTTATCTTCCTGGGCTCCAGTTAATTTTTTTTTCTGCCTCTGGGGGTTCCAGTCTGTTTTTGTTATAGCAGAACTCCTGGCTCCAGTGCTATCAGCTCAACCATGCAGATCCTACCTCATGTTTTGACTTCTGCATTTAATCCAGTTGTTTTTTTCTTTCTTTTGATTCTTTCTCTCTCCTTCTGTTTGGTGTCTGTTCATCAGTATTAAGACTAGACAGGGGTGAAGAATGTTTCCCCACGTTCAGCTCTTGTGCCTGTTGCTACAACATCTCCCAGCTGATGAGAAAAGTGATGGAAATTTTCTGCATGAGTTGGAGTATGCTCGTGGCAGCAGGAGTCTTGGAGCATGCGCTTTTGAGTCGAGCAAATCCCCTTGGGCACATGCAGACAGATTTCTTAAAAGCTTTTGGTTTAGTCAGGCCAGGGTGCTCTATTTTGGTTTGCTTCCCTTTTTTCTTTGTGCAAGTGGAAACATGTAACAGGAGTATCTCTGGGGGAGATCAAAAGGCATGTGGCCATACTGACCAAGGTTTTCTAGCCCTTTGTTGTCAATAGGAAGATGATGCTTCCCAGTGAGTGCAGCACAACTTTCTAGCACTTTCTTTGAAAGGACTGAGCTGTTTCTGAAGAAACTTTAGAAGTAACTTGAATCTAAGTTGCTTTCACGTAGTGCTTCAGAAAAAACAGCTGAAGTTCTGTAGTCTGTGATGAGTAGATCCCAGCCAGCAGCTAAGCATCCATCAGTTCCTCACTCACTCCTGTCCTAGTGGGATGGGGGAGGAAATGGCAGGAACGAAAGGAAGAAACTCATGGGTCAAAGTACAAACGATTCAATAAGTGAAGGAAAGGAGAGAACAAAAAAAAAAAAACAAACAACAGAAAAAAGACACAAAAGGCACATCCCGCCAGCAGACCAATGATGAGCCACTCTCCAAGCAAACACTACTTTAGAGAGAATATCCTTTAGTTTTATTGCAGAGTATGATCTTACCTGGTGTGGAATATGCCTTTTGTCACTTTGGGTGAGCTGTCCTGGCTGCATCCCCAGCCAGCTTCTTGTTGGCACTTGAGTTATCACAACTGTTTTAGTTACAAATCCAAAACCCAGTGCCATATGAAGAAAATGATCTTCATGCCAAGCAGACAGAGTGTAGTAAAATATGGCTTTAAGCTTTCAAATTCTAAGTTATGCCAGCTGTTATGGGAAAATGAATGTGGCTCTTCGCAAGCATATTAGTTCCAATGCTGAGACCTTGTGTGGAGGACCTCTCATCATCAAGGCTTTGGTGATGGAAACTGGTGTCTGTTGAACTTCTCATAAATGTGGGCCTTAGAGTCTTCAACATGAAAGTTAAAATTCACCTCAATATTTTCATTTAATGAACAGTAGGAAGAGAGATTGCTATGTTTATGGGTATACTATGGCATAAAGTGAAAGACATTCATACGTAAAACAGTAGACTTTGTGAAGGTATGTTATCTTTAATGTTGCTCTCTGAGGATACATGGATGCAAGTATTTTACAATACAGATTAGTGTACTTTACTGTTCTTATTTCTCCATGGAGTGCTATCCAATGAGAATTGTTCGTTTGATCTTACAATGCTGACTTAAAGTATTTGTAAATCATCTGTTTTAAAATGATTAAGGTTCATGTGGTTTCCTGCTTTTGTTTCAGTCTTACACTGCCATGACATAAATAATTCAAGAGCGTGGAAAACAAACCCATGTTCTGAAAGAGAGTTAGGGCTATAGAACTAAACATGCACCACTCAGCACTTCACGATCTCCCACATCCACTGGGCCCTATCCTCCTTTCTCTGATCACTGGTGCTTAAAAGGTTTACTCATAAATAACATTCTTCCTAAAAATAACATTTAGAAATGAAGTCATCTTACCATAGCAATCCTTGTTGAACAGGCTACAACTTGAGAGCCAGAAACTCATATTTGCAACAAAATAATCTCTCACTAAACGACCAGGTCTGAAATATTCAAACCAAAACATGACTATAGCTAATAAGGAGAAAAACCTGCTCTGTTAATTGTCTCACAGTGCCTTTTCCTTACATCCCTAGTAGATGCTTCTCAGAAAGAAATTAATCTGCCGGTTTGGTTTCAGCTCATAACTTTGGACTCTCAGAATCAAGCATAAACCAGAGAAGATCATTTTCATCTCTTGTTTGAACTGAGAAAACTGAGGAGCCCTTCCTTCCTCTCACACTGCAGTAAAGACAAGGAGAGCTCAGCCCTCAGGCAGCCTGTAAATTGACATATGTGCCTTTCCAGCTAGCCACAAGAGATGCTGTCTTGCACCCATCCAAGCCACAAAGTGAGATGCAGTTAGAGGGCAGAATTTGGGCCAGAGAAAATATGAGTTTGAATAGGGGATACTGTAGAGGAGCTGCTGATTGCAGAGGTGAGTAAACATCTCTTTGGAGTTGCTGGATTCACTTGGTTAATTCTGTACTACTCATATTACTGTTTATGTTACTTTTCTGCCTGCCTGATTTCAACTGCGTTGATTGAAAAATGCTTTAGACATCCTGTCCTGAATCTGAGGCACTGCAGAAGAAAGATGCAGTGTCACCAGAAGCAAGTAGAAGTCTAGGTAAGGAGAATTTGTTGTAGAATACATCTTTGAACTGAAACAAAATTAAGTTTGGTGTGGAGAGCTGCTTGCCTATGCTTGAAGACCTAAGCAACTAGAATGGGCAGCACCACCGTAAAGCTGGAAGGCTTTCTTTAGTTAGTAGTGCTCTCTCAGGAGGACATCAGGGAACAAAGAAAACAGTATAGATTGGAAAGAACAGGCTATGATGCCATGGATATGAATGAAATCTAAGATGAATGCTCTCCTTGTGTGTACACTCAATCTGCAAGTGACAAGAAAAAAGAATGCTCTTCTTGGACCCTGGTGGGTGATACATTGTGGGCCACCCTCCAAATTCATTTTCTAGGATGCTTAGAACAAAAAGAAGGTAAAATATGTTTGATATCATTCTATGTTTGATAGATACAGCAGCCATATTGTGTAAGGGATGGAAGTTGCCCTAGTACAAACCAGCAGAACCACAACAGTAGCTTGAGAGCAGGTGACACAGATGTACTTTAAAGACTTGTCTTCAAAATTGTGACTAGGTTTGGCAGCACGCTTCATAAGAAATAGTTCATAAGAACTGTCCATAAATGTTAATGTGTAAGAGACTCATGTTCCTTGCTGTACCCAGTTCTTGGTGCTAGAGCAAAAGACAAATGCAATCTTCACAAAGCTATTAAGAATCTCTGTCAGTAAAACAGAAGAGACACTGAGTTACCAAATATGAGCAATTATTAAAACATTAAGGAAAAAAGAGAGTCAGCACCAAGACAGTCATTTAATCATTTACGTAGAAAAATGCTGTATTTATTTATTTTTTACTGTTCATTATCGTTACTGGCTTGCTGAGGGATATTGACAAAGGAATAATAGTATGATCTTATCAACATGGAATAATTAGTTCAGTGGCAGTTATCCTCAGGATATGTCAGGGGTTGTGTTACATTTCTAATTTGTAAAGCTCTGCAAGCAAATGTCCTTCAATGTAATTTGCAGTTTGGGCTCGATGATGCCGCATTCAGCACAATTACTGTTATTTTACACTGCTCTGTGCTGTTCCAGTCCCCAGTGTATTAACTTCATAGCACTTTGGCTAGTATTGGAATCTCTTTGATAGATGGCCAGGACTGCTAAATTGGCCACTGTCCATTCAGACAGCTGCTCAGAGTGAAATACCTGCAAGGAGCAGCATTATGGCTACAAGGAACATCTACAGGGAGCTGCACAAAAAAAGCCTAAAAACCATCTGCTCCGTAAAATAGGCAGTCTGGAAATCCACAGAAATATCACATGTTCGCATCAAACTTCTTACTGTGGTCACACTAGCGTAACCACAGACCTGCATAATGGAGGACTGAACATGACTGTATCTGGTCCAGACTCCTTCACCTGTGGGCATCACCTACAGCCATGTACGTTGCTCTGGAAGTAATGCCTCCTATTTATTTCCATTGCAACTACAACAGATACAAAGAGAGGGAAAATTCTCAGCTTCAAAGCACTATTTTTCAACATAGTTGTCACCATTAGCTCTGCGTTTTTGTCAGCAATGAAAAACAGCCTGCATGCTGCACTTACAAATATCTGCACCGGAGGAGGTGACCCAGTGTTGCTGTCACCACTGCTGAAGCACACTGCCTTGCTGTGCTCACATCAACAGTTTAGTCTCCATAAACGTTTATCAAGTGTCGGGGAATGTCAACAGGTGCCATGTTTTCCCTCATAGAGGAATCCAATTACACACCTTTGCTTCATCTGCACTTCCATGTCAGACACCATCTTGTCAGAGTGCTCCTCTGCTGCCACCTGTCACATGGCAACAAAACTTAATGGAACATTGTCAGAAAGGTTCAACTTCTGCTGCCATACTACCAACATCCATTTCTGACATCATGGGCCAACATAGTAATATAGGAGGTGTTACTTTTGGAGCAGCCTGCATACAACATGGGCAGCATGGTAGAAGAGCATGAAGAAAATCTTTCTGTAGGAAAACTTGATGTTGCTCTCTTGCATTTCTGCCCTGCATCTCACAGAGCTGACTATGGTTGAAACTATTCAGAGGTATGAGTACTTCAAGGCAAATTTCATCTCTGATGTGACCTCAAATAACAACAATCATTCATGAGTCTTCATACCATATGTTTTGAAATGCTGTTACGGCAAAGAGATATTCTCTGCATAGAAAGAGTATGGGAAAGAGGGAAAGAGAGCATGAATAAAGTGCAAAATTGGGGCATATTTTAACATGTGCATGTGACTATATATATATACGTATATATACATATATATATATATATACACACATAACCCCTTAAAATCATCCTTTATTTTTGTGGTATTAATGTTGAAAAACATCTTTATATTCTGCAATAATAGCAGATATTCTGTGTAAGTCACCAATGTCTCTACGTAGATACATGTAGGGAAAGCTTCACCCTGACATAATGAGCAAGATGCAGAAGATATTTAATAATGACGGTATCCTGATGAGGCTTGCACTAGATTCATTTGTGGACCCTAGATCCACAGTGCTTTTGGTTTGTGTTAATTTAGCTCTGAGGTGATAGGTTTCCATCCATAATGTAAAGGAAGGCTCTCAGGGAAAAAAACAGTAAGATGAGAAGTCCCACTGCTGTCTGTACTGGGTTAGTGCAAGTGGCTTTAAGCTTCTCTGTACTTCTGGGATGTTTTGTTCCAAGTGAAATTAGAGACTGTAGGGACTTTCTCCGCCATGTTTTGATGACAGTCTCCCTTACTGCTTTGGTCTGTGTGTTTGGAACAGGTGAAGGGCCAAATGTATATATTACAGTTGGCAGTGGCTCGATGTATGGATGCAGGAGCTATAAGTGCTGCTCCCTCCATATGGCTGGTCAGAGGTATTGCTGGGATTCCATCAGTAAAAATGCCTACTCCCTTTTTGTAGGCCTCTTTCGTGATTGGTATGATTGTTCATGGTTAATTCTGATGTGGATACAATTTTCAGAAGACACTATGTGGACTGAAAATTTGTCATCTTACTTCTTGAAACTACAGTTTTGATCAGTGGTGAGTGATGAATCAGCAATGCTTGATGAATAAGCTTGAAATTAACAAACAGGTATGTTTCTCAAGGGGTCCTTGATTTAATCAGGCTGAGAGGTCCCTTCTGTTCTCTAGGCAGTGTTTAATGAGAGAGAGTATAAGAAGAAAACTTGTCTGTAAAACCTCCTAACAGCATGCACATGTGAATATTCTCCTGATAACAGATCTATAAGGGTTTACTGGGTGTTGGTGGCGTGGTTTTGGCAGTGGGAGGGGAGCATGCGGCCCACCTGTGGGAGGAGGCCGGGAGCTGCCCTGTGCAGCTGAGCCCTTCAGCCAGGCTGGGGGCACTTTGAGGGGAACAGAGTTAGGGAGGGACAGATGACACCCCAGAGAGAGGAGGAAAAGAGAATGAGAAACAGCTGAAAGGTCACTGGTAGGAGGAGGAGGTGCTCCATGGTGGAGCAGGTACTTCTGAGGTAACTGCTGCCCAGGGAGGAGCAGATACTTCCCTAGGACTGTGGCCTCCAGGTGAACCCATGCCAGAGCTGGTGGTAGACAAACCAAGACACCTGCCCTTAGGCCCTAGGGGTCAGGAGAGGCCTCATGCATGTTTTGTGAGGAAATGAAGCCTAGAGTTCTGAGCCATCATGATCTTGTGTAATGCCAGCTAACCACACAGGGGGAATTGAGTTAACTGCGTGGAAGGAACCAGCATGTGCTATATGGAACAAAGGGCAGCTGTGGTCAGTGGTGTGCCCACGAAAAAGTTTTGGGAGGAGAACCATGAGGAGAGAAGTTTGTCAAAACCAGGAAAACTGTGGATGTGGCAAGTGAGGTATCAGTGCACCTGAGGCACAGCAGCAAATCGAGCTCTGGTTACAAAGCACCCTCCTGGCTCTGTTGTGACCATCTCCTGGGGTAAGGGACATCTCCTGCCACACAGTTATTTCCCAGGGAACTAAGTGAGAGATGCTGGTTGTGCCAGAGCCGACAGAAGGGTGAATGGAGTTCCAATTCAGTTTGTTCCAGACACTTGATATCCTCTTCTATCATGTTAATTTGAATAGCAAATTTACGCTAATAACTGAGGTAGCTGGTTTAATAAAGTTCGTTGACAAAGTTTTTTTAGATTCTGCTGTTTTCAGTCACAATATCACAAAGGAACTCACTAGCTTTGGGTAACCCAGATATATCCCAAAGAATCTGCTGCCCATTGAGGTCCCATGCTGGAGCATAGGAAAAAGGTGGGAGAGGAGGAGCGGCAGAGAAGAACTGGTCCCAGTCCACCACACCGCTGGCTGCCTTGCTGGAGGGACTTAGCGTGGTCTGTGGTGGCAATAAGCAGGGAGGAGAGGTGTCCGAGGTGACTGAGTGGAGCTAAGTCTGAGAATGAGGGAGGAAAAGTTTTTCCCTTATGTGTGGAAATATTAGTTGTTTGTTGTTGTTTTGTTCGTTTGTTTACTTACAGTACTCAAGTATTTATATTAATTTGTGGTAAATTAATTTAAATTCCCCAAGGCAAGTCTGTTTTGCTTATGATTGTAAACAGTAAGTGATCTTACCAAGTTTTCTCATTGTCTTCTTTGCTCTTTCCTCCTCCGTCCTGCAGATGGATGAATGAGGAATGAATAAGCAGTGTGGGCCTTTAGCTACTAGCCAGAGCTAACTCACTTCAGGCTTAAAGAGGAAAATAATTCCTCCTTGAGGGAGCAGCAAACTTTGTTGTAAGAGTAGTGCATGAGGAAGTAAAATCAACTCCTCACTCATGGCCTGCATGTTGCATTACTATGTAGCCCATGTCCTCCAGTCCTCAGTACGCAGTAGCTTCCAGGATGCCCAGAAGCTGTGACACCTGCGATCAACATGGACTTAGCTATAGCCATAGCAAAGAGGCTGTTTTTTTCCCCCAAAGGTAGAAGACAGCAGAACCACAGCATGAAAAATCCTCATGAGATTGTTTCTGTTCAAAGGCTGTGAAACCTGTTTCATACACAGAGCTCATCAAGCCCCCAGTAACATCAACTGTCACTCCCACACCCTGAGCTGATGTTTTCACACCCTTGAGGGTCTGTGTCACATAGTTCAGGAGAAACCTTCTACCAGTGAGAGGGGATGGCAGCTTCTATTTAGCAGCCGACTGTCCGTTTTTCCAGCAAGCAAGGAGTCGAAAAGAAAAGAAATACCATGCCTTGGTTTTCTCCCAAGGCTGTATTCAACACTTCTTACCTTTTTTTTTTTTTTTTTTTTTTTTTTTTTGCTGTTTCTCCTCCTCCCCCTCCCTCCTCTTCCCCTTCTCTTCCTGGCTTAGCTACACCAGACTTCTTCCACTCACTCTCGCTCCCCCGCCTTTTGCAACTAGTGTCAAGGAAACCTACTAGCTTATTAACATAGGCTTAAATGCCCTAATATTGCTGTGGTTGAGGCTTCCTACTGCATTCTGAAATCCCTGCAAGAAAAGCATTTATGTTTCTACTGTTACCATGCCTAAACAAGAAGGGTTTAGTTTTGTTTTGGTTTTGTGGTGTAACTAATGTCTGTGAACTTTTTTTTTTTTACAGTAGAGTGAATTGGATGTTTAGAACTCTATTTATTATCATTATTACTTATGATAGTTTATAGGGGTAATACTTTTACTAAATTAGGCCAAATCATATCAGTAGGATATAGCACAGCAAGACAGGGCTGAGAAATGAGATGTGTTAGAATTGAAAAATGGACCAAGATTGACCAATAAAATGAGCGTACTCACAAGTATCAACGTGTATCTGCCTGTTTAATTGGTGTCACTTATAAGGGTTACTCTGTCCACAGCCATGTACAGGATCATAGTGGTGGGTTTGTAGGATTAGGCAGTACACAACAACACAAAGGCTTTTGTTTCTTGAATTTCTATATTCCAAATTGTTCCAAATTATTACCATTACAGTAAGTATATACTTATCACTATTTGCTATAGGCACATATTGTTATATTGAGGTGTTATTGGTACAGTGCCAAAGTGCTCCAGGACTGAGGTTAATCAGCAAAGGAAAATCTCTCTGCATGGAGAGTCTGGAGTCAGCCGGATGTCTGTGGCAAGGATCTGGTCTGACTGGGAGACCTTGTGCAGGGAAGCTTGCTTTGGGAAGATAGCAAGTGGTTTCTGTATCTTCGGTGCCCATACATATATGGGCGTTGGAAACCATTTCCTGGAACTGTTGCTGCTGCCTTCAGCTTTCCTAGGAAGTCATTCTGTTATAGTGGTTTCTTTCTTCTGCCCCTATCAAGAATACGTTGGGCTTCCAGCTGAGTAGATACCCTGCTCTGAGAATATGTTTCTGTTATGACCACGTTGTCTTTATGGCTGCTCCATCTCTTAGGAGACTTGGTTTATGTATTCATGATAGAATTTCAGAAGGAGAAATTTGTTCTGGACTATTTTTTTCTCTTGACATGAGCTCTACTATGCTGGTAGCCCCCCCAGACAAGAAAGAGTTTCTGTTAGGAGCTCGGTGGTAGGCTGGGTTAGCCATTGTCTTCAGGAGACCAGCCACCTGCTAGCAAGGTCAGTAGCAGACTTAATTTCCAGCTGTCATTTGGAGCTCTGAAGGTCATACCTAGCACACATAGATTTCTGAATCTTTATGTTATCTGTGCGTTATGTCCTTCTTTACTAAAAGTAATCTGAATTCTTGAAAATCATTTGCTGAAAAGGCCAGGTTTTGGTAGAGTGCGTTGCCTGAACTTTGCACACTCTGATTTGTCTGGGAGCCAACCATAAATGTGGCGAGCGCTGTTTTTCCTAGCTAGCTCAATCTTCATAGAATCACAGAGTGGGACCCCCCTGCCATGGGCAGAGTTGCAAACCACTAAATCAGGCAATGAAATGGGTTGAGCACTTGAGTTTATAGGGCAGTTCCTCAGAGCAGAAGACTGCAAATTGTGTGGAGCTGGAGCCTAGAGATGCTGTGTGAATTAAAAGAGAGGTACTGAGTGGATTCAGCCTGCTAGAGCTGTCTTTGAAAACTGGAGAAATGTCAAAGGGCACCTGCATCACTTACAGAAAACCCATAAAGGCATTTATTCTGTTTTCATGGACAATAAAGTTACTTCTACCTTACTGTAAGGAAGTAAAAGAGAAGAAAGAAGAGATTCTGTAGTCAGTAGCTGGCAATGGGGTTTGGAAGTCACAGTAAGACAAAGAAAAAAGGGATTGTTGTACGTTAAAATGGAGAGAATGAGATTATCTTGAAAAGATGATTAAGAAAGGAGCAATCCGAAATGAACTGGGTGGGAGAAGGCAGAAACCACACAGGAGGAAAAAAAAGAAGTGTTTTTGCTGCAGCATGTCCAGGGAAACTACAATGAAGTATTAAACAGAGCTCTGGATATCACTGTTAAATCCACTAGATGACAGTGTGGAGGTTGCTTTCAGTGTTACTGCAAGATCCGTTCTGTTCATCCCAGCCCTACTGGTGTTGTCTCACTTCTCTGCTACAAAATAAAAGTTTGCATCGTGCTCATGCCTAGGGACTTCATGTGTGTTCATGGAGGGAAGGAAGTCTTGGCTGGTGTAAACAATAAACATAACATTGGTATAAAAGAAGTGACTGTCAGTTTTCCAGCAGCAGTGTTTTTTTTTTCCCTAAGCGCAGGGATCTGGTGGGTAGGATTACATTGGGGATTGATGATGGAATATGAGGTAAAGGACGGAGGGACAGCCACCTGCTCCCTGCACACTGTGAGCTCTGCCCCTCGGACTGCAGCCTGCAGAGCCTAGCCCCGAGGTCCCCCAGGGACCCCCAAACAAAAAAGCTGGAAGAAGAGGACCAGAAAGCAGCAGGGTGACAAGGGGTAAGTGTATGTGCAGTTCAGACTTCTGCAGTTTTTGGTTTTATATGAGGTGATGAGCAAAGCAAGGTAAGATCACACAGCAAACACAGCAGGCTTCCTTCCATAGCACTGCTTTCTCCACAGAACCTCTTTCCATTTAAGACAAGCTATGACCCAGTATACAGATGTTATCATGATAGCTGTAGTATGAAGAACCTCTAAAAGAAGTGACTGAATATTTAATACTCAGCTGGGCTTTACCATACGAAAAAAAATAAAGCAAAACAACCCTCAAAAAGCATAATAGAACAAAGAGTGTATATGAATCACAATCAGCACAGACTACGTCAAAGTTAATAAAGACGTACAGGTGTAATGCCATTTTTTAAAATTAAAACAGTCATGCAAATATGCTGTCAGTATTCAGGGAAGATATTTGTTGATTGCTGTGATTAACTTTGTTTTAAGGTGATAGATGAGATCCTTATTGCTTCACTCTCTTAAACAGCCTTCATTTTGCAGGACACTGCGCATTTCCATCCCAAGGCTGTCCAGTCCCACAGGTGGCTCTCTATCCCTTTCTTGTAACATGGCCTTTCTTTAGTCATGCCACCACGGTCTCTTTCTCCAACAGATGGCTATGGTGTCCTCCTGTGCCTCCTTGGGGCAGTAGTGCTGCTGGGGAGCATCATTTTGTGGCTGCCTGAGGGGCTCAGGTAGTGATCCTCTTTCCATTCCATCTCTTCCTTCCTAAAAATGTCTTGGTTTGAGATACATCAAATATTAATCTGCTTTGCCATTTGTTGTGGTGCAGCTTACCGTGCACTGGAATGCCAAAATCCCTCAATTCTGTCTTAGCTTGATATATATGCCTTGAAACTGGCATTTGGTAGTTGTCCTGGTGATCTTATAACACAGTTTTAGGATTTTTCCTGGTGATCTTATAACAGTTTTAGGATTTTTCATTTGTTTGCTAGAGAAACTAGACCTTATATGGGAAAATGTGAAATTCCACAGGTAAGAATGAACAGATTTTCTTTTGCTCTGCTTTTTTCTTTCAGCTTAGGGGAAGATTTGTCAGTCCAATTTTCTTTACTATCCTTTCTGTGACAAGAAGGAGGAAAAGAAATACTGTGAATGGTCTTGCTTAACAACTGCCCATCCATGAGTCCTTCTTGGTCTTTGGAGCAGGCAGCTGTGTGCAGACAAATTTAAAATCAGGATCAGGATGGATCTTTTTCTTCTAAATTAACTGTGTAGAGCAATTTCATGAACAATTATTTCAGTCTCTTTATTTATCATTAAGGGCTGCTTTGAACATAAAACTGTTAGGATGTCCTTTATTAGATCGGCTCACTGCAGCCCTCTTTCTAATGAAATTTTTTCTTTATGACTTGCCCATGGAGTTTGGGCTCTTACTTTAAATCACACAATCGATTCGCTGTTTGAAGTCAGTTTATCGGACCGTATCTTCATGAAATTGCCTGCCAGCAGAGAAGCCCGCGCTATGAAAAATTAGGATTGAAAACAAAGTAACCTTGTAATTTTTCAGACTCACAAATATTTAGGATCTGCTTCTGCAGCCCTTAAACTGAGGGAGTGTGGTGGTGCAGCCCCTGGGCCACTTTGTGATGTCAAGATAAGCAGCTATTTGTGCTTTGATCTTTGCAGGGAGTGTAGTGAGCTGGGGCAGCCAGACCCTCTCCGGGGGTGGAATTCCTTCTCCTTGATCATTGGCCTGGTCTGAGAGGTACCAGGATGGTACAAACTGGAGAGCACTGGAACTGCACCACTGGGAGAGTGTTCCAGGGTTACCTCAATTAATGATCGCCTCGCTAAGTGATTGCTTCACCCAATTGTGGCCAGAATGGAAAGTGTTCTGAACTAAAGTCAGTTATCTTGAAGTCTGCTGGAAGGGAAAGGTACAAAGGCTACACCTCAGTGAGCTGTCAGAGGTCTCAGGATCAGACTCCAATTGAAGGCTTGAAAACATACCAACTGTGAGTTAGACACCTGGGCCTCAGTTTGAAGGGTGTTAAGGGGGATGGAAGGGAGGGACACTTTAGGAAAATTTTAGGAAACTTTAAGGAAAATTGTTTGTCTTACTCTAACTCACCTGCTCTTACCAGCAGTGAAATAGGCACCACGTGTGTCATGGTTTTATGATTTTCGGTTATTGGTACTCCACATCATAACATCATGTAGTGAATGTACCTGGTTCTCAGAAGAGAAGGACTACTACATTCCCCACGGTACTTTGCTCCTGTTACCATTTTCCAGCCAGAGGGAAAAGATAAAAGCTCACAGTATAAAAACTTGCAGATCACGAGACCTCGTCCCTTTTTCCGCTGTCTCTCGTCTTGGCAGCACCTCGCTCTCCAGCCGTCTTATCGTCGGTAGTAGAGTAAGGCCTACCTTGATTTTGGGACATTCTCTCTCTCTGTATTGGATTTATCAGCTTAAATTGTAATTATATTGTACTATAGTGTGTTGTTTTGCATTCCGATATCTTATTTAGTAAATTAGTTTGTTTCTCCTCAGATTGTTGCCGCTGTTCTTTGCTCTCAGGGCCATCTCCCTACGCTTTTCCCCTTTCCCTTTTTCCCGGGGCGTGGACCCGTGGATCCCCCGTCCCCTTCGTCACGGAACCGGGCCGAACGCCTGTAAACCGTTGACAACGTGAAGCCAGAAGAACCTCAGGGCTCTGCATGTTTGAACAGTTCTGAGAACAGAGCAGGTCATGCTTGTAGTCATGGCTTGCTTTACTTTTGCAAGCAAATACAATGCAACAAACCTTAATAATATTTTATAGCTCTGCGATACTGTGCATGAAATAAATGTAGATGTCACGAGTGTCCTGCCCTCTCTGCCCTGCTCAGGACAGCAGTGCTCATACAGAAGATGGGAAAGGGGTGTTTAAGTGTGATAAAGTCTTGATTTGTCAACAATCCAGCAGGAAGCAACACTAAGCAAGAAGTGTGTTTTGCGATACATCCATCTCTCATCACTGCATGCTTTGACAAGTAGCACCCCAGCCTTGTGCTGGATAGTAGGAGCATGAGTTGTGATGTACGAGGGGGAGGCTGGAGGTAGTACCAGATATCTGCAGTCCTACAGTAAAGGGTGAAAGCTTACCTGCCTGTGTATTAAGCAATCTAGGGTCTCATCAGATACAGATACATGGATAAGTTTATTTCTTCTTATTTTTCAGTGCATCAGTGAGATTGTGCCTCGGAGCTGAATTCTGAGCCTGGCATCCTGGGCGGATTCAGGAGAATTTCTCCTGATGAGTGTGTGGCTGGAGAGAGGTTAGTATCTCATATGCAGGGTGGTGGGCTTGTGTAGTGTAGTTGTTTCCAGCCATGACCTTTTGTGAGGTCTGCACTGATAGGAGGTCACATCAGCATGGTCTGTCTGAGTCCTGGTTTCACACACTCCTCAGCTGTTTGAAAGTAGGAGCAGAATTTGACACATTAAGAAAATTCTGCACTGTAAAACCTCTTGGTACTTGCAGTTCAAGAGCTGTTACACTAAGTACATCCTGAACATGCTCATGGTTATTTGGGTACTCTGACATTGCAAGGAATGTTTTATTGTAGTGTAGTGCCACGTAAAGTCACAAAGACTTTTTAACTACACAGTACCGTCAAATGAAGCTTTCATTTACCAGCATATCATGGAGTTAAACAAGTATCCAGCAAATCTTGTTTTTCTGTATAAACATCTCATTTTAAATAGTCTTCTCAGAGAAAAATAATTTATGTTAATCATTCATCTGGTCTTTATAAAATAGTCATCTTTCATTGATTTTATTTTAATTCTTCAGTAAATATATTGAGGTTTGTTTAATAATACTGCATATTCCTTAGTGCTGAAGTAAAACACCACTGCACTTTTCTTTATGAAAATAACTTTATGAGCTACAGTAGAAATAACAATGATGCAAGCTACAGTAATACAAGCAGCACTTGTATTACTGTATTACACAACAGGAGTCCCATAAAAGAATCATCTACTATAGAAAAGATGGTCAACTTCACCAAGTCCAATCATTAATATGAAATACAAAACCCCATCACAAAACTATGTCCTGCAAATGTTCTAGTGAAGAGAAGACCTGTAGCTACCCATGATCTCAGAGAGAGCTGAAGGATTTTTTTTCATTAGTGGTGGCTCTGAGGCAAATTGCAGGCAGAAATGTCGATGCTCACCTAATCCAACACACGTGGCAGGCTTCAAGACAGTCGAGGTAATTTACGACTAGAGCTGGATGGAAAAGTAATCAAGAAAATGTGATAAAGCAGCATTAGTTTTGGCCTACATTGGAAAGCAAATAGGAAATATTTTCCCCCAAGATTTTGCAACAATACGAACCAGCCTAACATTATTTCAACCCTTTTCAACCCAGGCCATTCTATGATTCTATGATTCTTGAAACAGAATAGTTTGCTGTAACGTGTGTAGTAAGACAGACTAAACTCTGGTTAACTTAAAATCAGTTTGTTGTGACTGATAACAGATGTTGGATCTATAACAAATGAAAATAATTGCATTGTGTAATAACCATGTGAATAACTTCAAGATTAAGTCATTTAAAAAAAAATAGTTCTTAATTTAAAAAATGCTTTCTTTAGAGTAATAAGTCACATACACCTTTTCCAATATTCTGAATTGCATCTTGGATGTTTCCTGGTCAGACATATTTTCGAGAGTGCTATGAGAGTCCTGTTACTCAGATGAAGCACCGTACGTGTTGTTAAAATAAAGAATGCACTGAGTTATGCAGCACGCACTGTGGCAGGGAAACCAAACCATTAAGAAAAAATGGAGGCCTGCACTCTGCGCTGTGATTTGTGTTGTATAGCACAGTTGCAGTTTACTATGGAAGTGCCTCAGAATGAGAAATTTTGGATCACTTGAAAAAATATTGAACTTCAGCTTACATGTATTCTTCCATGAATTCCACCAAGCAATTATTTCATTTCAGTGACACTTATTGTAAACTGAAAGATTTTACTAACGGAATATTTTATTTCTTCAAAAGTTGCTTTTATATTAGGAAACAAGCTAACTATTCATTGTCCAAAAAAAAGTGCAATTAATTGTTCCTGTTGAAAGTACAAGGCCTGCTGTAACAGTGTGCCCCCAATCCAAATTTTATTTCCCCATAACTCTGGTCACGTGATGACCGCCACTGACAGTCCTGATGGATGTAACTGGTCTTGATGACTGTATGCAGTTCAAACTGGGTTTGAAGGAAACATGACAGCACAATAGCCAATTGTGCTGGTCAATGTCCAGCTCACGCCAAATCTGGAAGACACAAAGATCTGTAGTCAGTATGGAGATATGATTGAATCAGTCAGCTTACCCCATAAATAGTGAGCAGCTGGGGGTCATCAGACTAGAGAAGGGAAAGCTCTGGGGGGACCTTTTAGCAGCCTTCCAGTACCTGAAGGGAGCCTACAGGAAAGCTGGGGAGGGACTTTTTATATGGGCACGTAGTAACAGGACAAGGGGAAATGGCTTTAAACTGGAAGAGAGTAGATTTAGACCAGATATTAGGAAGAAATTCTTTACTGTGATGCTGGTGAGACACTGGAACAGGTTGCTCAGCGAGGCTGTGAATGCTTCCTCCCTAGAAGCATTCAAGGGCAGGCTGGATGGGGCTTTGAGCAACCTGGTCAAGAGGGAGGTGTCCCTGCCTATAGCAGGGGTTGGAACTGGATGATCTTAAAGGTCCCTTCAACCTAAACCATTCTATGGTTCAGCCACACCTAGACTTCTTTGAGCATTTTAGAAAGAAAGAGGGTCCACTCTGAACCTCATGCCATCCAGGAAGGTCTCCTGGATGAATGTACTAACTCTATCCTCTATGCACCAAACAATCAAGTGTAGCTTGCCATCTTGAATCTTGTTAGGTCACTCTTATTTATGGTTAAGTTGTGCTGAATCACTGTTTTGTATCAATGAATATATTACTGCTTCTCTCTTATGAATGAATTATATAATTCCATCTGCAACACTTGTTGTCTTTGACATTATTTGGGTTTCATCACAAAGAAGGAAGCACATGGCCGTGACGACTCTAAATTGTAATTAAACTTTGTCCTCCAGTTGACCCAGTTAGCAGGAACTTCCCCATGTGAACTGAAAAAATCAAACTGTTTCAAGTCACGCATCTGAATTCAGAAGCTCGCATGTAGTAACCATGCTATTCTAATGGACCAAAGATATCAGAAATATGTTATTTGATAAAAAAAGAATGCCAGCAAAAACACAAATAGATATAGTGAATTTTAACTAGAATCTTAGGGTTTTTTTGTTGTTGTTGTTTTAAGACTTCCTGAAGAGTAAAGAAAAAGATTTACTTCAAGTAATCGGAATAATTTTGTCTTCTATCTGTAGAACCTATTAAATTATCTAAGATTGCAACAAGCATTGCATGATCTGGTAGGGGAAAAAGTTCATGAGGAAAGTCATCTGGTAAAAGAAGATAGGGATTTTTTTAAAGGGAGTTCTTTGATGAGAGAGTAAGAAGTCAGAACATAGAATCAGGTAGAGTAAAGCTGAAGAAACTACCTAGAAAGGTGAGAACAGGCTGGGTAGGTTGAAAAAAGGCTGAAGAAAGGAAGTTAGTGCAGGTCTTGATTTTTTTCCTTAATTTTGTTGA
This sequence comes from Numida meleagris, assembly GCF_002078875.1. Lineage (NCBI taxonomy): Eukaryota > Metazoa > Chordata > Aves > Galliformes > Numididae > Numida > Numida meleagris. The sequence continues at coordinate 60,086,634 of NC_034409.1, read as the reverse complement.
TCAATCAGTCTTTAGATTAATCCTTGTGTTTAGAGATTCCTCTGAAGACCCAGTGAGTAACTTGCCCTATCATCTACTGATGAACAGACAAACCAGACATAGCCTGAGGTCTTCTCCAGCTGTGCAGAAGGTGCAGAGATGATATGGACTACCCAGTACTTGTTTTGTAGGTTGGATAGCTGACCTGCATTGGACATGGGGGCGAAGAACCTTGGATGTGACAGACACAATGCCAAAGAAGAGTCTGAGACATTTGCACATGATATGAGAAAATCAAAATTTGGGGTCAGCATGTAGCTTCTGCAGATCATCTGGGGATTTACCAGCTGAATTAAAGTTTATTCATTCTGGTATGAAAATATAAGAGTAGATGATAGATGGAAGAGGAGACTGCAGATGGCAAAGAGCTATTCAAATCTGCAAATCACGCTCTGTGTGCCTGCTCTGAGTTTAAATATGTTACTGTAAATTAATTATGGTCTTGCTATCAAAGTGAGAAGATGGAGTATTTATGGAAGGGGAGCAAAGTGATGTAATCTAAAAATAAAGTAGTTTGGGCTGTATAAGAGGAAAAATGGGGACAAAATCTTCCAGTAATCTAGCTCTAGCTTCCTCATCTTGATGATCATTTGACTGAGTTTGTTCTCCACTGCTGCAAAATATTGTAAGATCAAAAAGGCTGACCTATATGGAAATTTCTGTTGGAAAATCAGACCTGATCCTGCTGCTTTTCTGACGCCAGTAAAGTTTAATAATAATCAAATCACAGAAGCATAGAGAAATAGAGGTGGAAAAAATAACACCAACAAACTCCTTTGAGAAGAGCATCCCCCTTTCCCAGCTCATCTTTCAAATATGACAATGCCTGTTCTATTCAGGCACAGTGAGGCTATTGGTCTATGAGGGCAGGAGAATCCTTTGGAAAGAGGCTACTGGAATCTATTAGGATTCTCTCTAAAAGAATTATAAATAGCCGTGCTGCCACGGAAATATGCAGAAACAAACTCAGATGAAATATCTACCACCTACTTCTAAGTTTAAGACTCTGAAAGAACTGAAAGAAACAAAGGCACTGAATGGAAGCCAGTCTTTCCTCTGTAACTAGGTTAACAGACCTTCACACATAGTAATTTGATTTAAGTTTCAGTAATATATGTAATAACAGAAGTGATAAACAATGACTGTCTTTAAAGAACAACTGTCAGCAGTTGCAAGGCTCAGTGGGGTTATAAATAACCTCTAGGATATACCTGAATAATTAAAAATTATTTTTAGATTGAAATAATAAATCCTAGGTGTCCCATGAAGGCAAATGAATATTAAAATATTTCCTAGGCATCTATTATTTGAAAAATACTGTCTCTAAATCTGCTGGGGAGGCACTGATGTAAGACAGTATATTATTTTTGCTAAGGAAATAGATTTATCTTCTAGTAATACTAATTTCTTACAGTACTTGTTTGTCAGCATGGTCCTCGTAATTACCATTCCTTATCACAATGGAAAACAGATCTCCCAGTCAATTTCCTAATACGTCTTTGGCATTAGCTGGAACGTGAGCAGGAAGGTAAGTTACATTTGAATACATAAGTTAGTACTTTGGTTTTAAGTCTGTCTTATATTCCTTGGCATTGGGCTTACCTGGCAAGGTTTTGGTAGCCGGGGCCTGCAGTGTGGCCTGTGCGAGCAGCCCAGCACTGCCCCATGTCAGATCAGAGCCAGCTCCTGCTGCTCCAAGAGGCACCCACTGCTGCCAGAGCTGAGACACAAGCACGGCTCGGTGTGCTCTGGGAGAGCAGCCCGTGGGGACCTGTGCTGGAGCAGTACCTGAAGGATGGGCCCTGTGTTATGGAGACATGTTAGAGCAGTGCTAGGAGAGCTGCAGCCTGTGGGCGGCCCATGTCCAGTCGGTTTGAGAAGGACATAATCCCGTGAGAGGGATCCCACACTGAAGCAGGGGCAGAGAGTGACCATGAAGGAGCAGCAGAGAGGAAGTGTCATGGACTGACAACAGCCCCCATTACATGCTCCTCTGTGTGCTTGGGGTGGAGTGGAGAGGTGTTGAAGAGGGTGAGGCTTGGTGGTTTTATTTTGTTTTTAGTTCTCATTGCTCCAGTCTGCTAGTAATAGGCAATGGACTACATTAATCTCCCTACGCATAATCTGTTTTGCTTATGATGGTAAGCAGTCAGTGATCTCCCTGTCCTTATCTCAGCCCCCTATCAGTTAGTTTCCAGCAATTTCAGATTTAGAGACTTGCTGATCTACGGATCGTATCTACTTCATCTTGTCCAGCTGCCCTTAACAGACCTTTCTTCCGTGAATCTGCCTTATGGCTTTTGTAGTTTGCTTATACTTTGGGCATCCATACAAAACAGGATGTTATGTCCTGCAATGCAATTAGACACTGCATGTAAAAGTGCTTTCTTTCATTTGTCTTTGACCTGATACCTGCTGATTTCATTTAGTGCCCCGTAATTCTTGCCTCAAGAAAAATAATGACTTACCAGTTCCTCGCCACTTGCTCCATGTGATTCATGGATTTCTAGACATCTGTCTTGTCCTCAGTCATCTCTTTTCCAAGCTGAGGAAACCAAATATCTTCAATTTCTGCTACTGTGGAAATAGTTTCATATTTCAGACCAGCCTATTCTCTTAATCTCATACTTTCTAGTTGTGAAATATCATTTTTGAAGTGAGGTAACTCAAGCTTCAGATAAGACTGGATAAACTGTGGCTTTGTGGTGTACCAGTGAGAGTTTCTGTTCCCTTCCTGACCTATTTGATGGTCAGGGAGCAGGAGGGTTCATCTGTCAAAGGATTATCTCTAGTGACATAGGAGGATATTTTCCTCAGTGATAAAAGCTAATATGACAACTTGGTATTGTGAACATAGAGTCAGAGCCACTCTTCACTGTGTGCACTGCTTCACTTTCATCAGTGCTGCATTTCTTTTGTTGCTTAGTTGGCAACTTGGTATTGGGAGATATTTCTGTGACTCCCAGCTGGCAACTTCAGTTATGAACTATGAGACCTTCCAGAAAAACGAACAAACAAAGCTAGTATAAGTGCTTATACCAAATCTCATAAAAAAAATAAGTCTTTACTCTGTATGCTTCCAACTGTTACATAATCTAGAGCAAAAGAAACAAACAAAACACAAATACCTCTTTTTCCAAACTTTTTTTGCCTACCAAACTGTTGGCCAGCTGTTCTCCTATCTTGAGGAGATGTCTGTCTGAGACCTCCTCTAGTGTTATGACCATAGAATAGCCGTAGGGTTGGGATTGATAGGTTCACAATGATTCCTTGCTGATTTTGGCACATTTCATTTTACTGAGTGAAAAATAATTGGTCTCATTGGTATATAATTCTCTTATAGGTGTTTTTTAGGGTGTGAATGTATCACATACATGTTTTATCAGTGTCCTGCCAGCATATAGCAGCTGAACACATAATAATGCAATGGCAGCATTATTTACATTAGATTTATATATAGAAATGCTGTGAAATTTCACTTTATTAACAGGTTTGCAGGAGACAAACTTCTCATCTTTTACTTTGTGTAGTATAAATATGAAAATAAATTATCTGAGGAAACGTAGATTAATTAGGGTAACTTGGTATTGCTGCTGGTATGACAGCAGGAGAAGCCTGAGGAAAACAGAGTATAAAGGGGAGCAGAGAGAGGACAAAAAAAAGAGTGTCAAAGAGGGATTTAGGAAACAGCAAAGTAGCTCAAAAACCAAACAAGCAGCTTTTTGTCTTTCGGGGAATGAAATGAAGTTGCTGGGAAACAGCTGACATAAACCCACAAGGAAGAACAGAACACTAGAGTGTAAAGCACTGATGCCTAGGGCAAATAATTCAGCCTATAGGTGTGAGCTGTCCTCACTGCTTCCACCTGTTGTTAAGAAAAGTCTGCAAATGATGTAGTGGGAAGTACAAAAAATTTACTGTAGAAATAGGCTGAACCAGGCCGTCACTTTGACATAACATCTTCAGAAACTCACCTTCTTCATCTGAAAGAATAAACACAGCAGGCATTTTACGTTTCCAGTGTCCCTGTATATCAGTACAGAGCTGTTCTAGTGATCTGGATGATGAGGTGTCACGTGGTTTGTGAATCAGGGAAATGCAAACATTCGTGTGTATCAGCAAGTCTCCAAAATTCAGTGTGAAATATTGCTTAAAGAAGTACTGCTTTATTTAAGATATGCTTCCTAACTCAAAAAACATTCACTATTAACACATTCTGTGAAAGGATCAGTTCTGTGCAATGCGGAGAAAAGAAAACAAATGACCGCAGAGACTTTATCTGTAAAGGCTTTTTTAACGTTCGTGCTGTCCTTCCATACCTCACACTCCCATGGCTGGTTTAGTTGCATACAGGTTAGCTGCAGTCAGGGGAGGCAGTTTAGCCACACTGAACTAATACTGAATTGCAGCCATCAAATTTGGATGTGAGGAGCAGTACGTGCCTGCAGGGTCCCAGCTCCTGTCCCTGCAGCACCCCAGCGGCTTGTGGGGCCATGCATTGAGTGGTGTCAGGGAGCTGACCCACCAGGGAGCTTTGTCCACATGTAATGGCTTTTTTTGCTTTTCTCTTCAAGTGGATCACTGGTTAAAAAGAGTATGAGTCCTAGAGCAGGCACTGTGACCTCTTCCTACTTTTCTTACTTCCAGTCATTACGACCACAGCTGATTAATAGGGATAGTTTAAAAGAAACTTTGCTTAATAGTGAGGTTTATTTTCCCTTTAGGCTTCCAAGAACTTCCCTGTATATAGCCTCATTTTTCAACACAAAGTTGAAACAGACTGCCTATAATAATACCTCTCACTTCATTTTTAATGCTTAGTCACCTAAGTAAGTTTCCTCTTACTTCCTCGAAATTTTTATTCAGTCCTCTCCATTGAGACAGTAGAATATGGAGTTCTTGAAGCCCCAGTCTGAAGTGAAAGCTGCAGACTGGGAAGGGCTGTTGAGCTCTAATACTAAACAGCTTACTTCCTCACATCTGTTGCCTGTGAGAATGGGAGCAGCAATATGCTTTTGGCCACATTTCCTGAGCCAGGAAGGGAGGATCCACTTCATTCTTTAGTTTCATCCCAAGACTTTGCTGACAAGGATCAGAGCGGCAGGTTGCCATTCCTGAAGGCTGCGCTGGGTGAGTTAATCCTTACCACTCTCTCTGATGTGCTGATGATCCCCTTCTCAGCCAGGCAGTGAGGTCTCACATCATCCCCTTCTATATGGTCTCTGGACAGCAGCACACAGCCTGGTCCCACCTTGCTTCCAAGCAGTGCTGCACATCTTCAGAGCAATACTCACCCTGAGACTCTTCCTCTCTAATGATGGAGAGTTTACAGCCAGATGTTGACAGAGGTCACCAACCAAATCTGTGTGTGATGTTATCACCTTCTCAGCAGTTTGAGGTATTGCTCTCCCATCCACTTGTTGATCCATAGTTTGTCCCAAGGCTCATCATACTCAGCTGTCTTCATCATTCTACAGGCTCATTATGTTAAATCATTCAACCTTTGATCAAGGCAAAGTCATGCTGCTCCTTTAATATCACTATGTATAAACAAATCCATGAGTAAATATGTGTGAGTCATAGAATCATAGAGTCATAGAATTAGCTAGGTTGGAAAAGACCTACAAGATCATCCAGTTCAACCATCCACCTACCACCAATAACCCCAATAAACCATGTCTCTCAACACTACATCTAAACATTTCTTGAACACCTTCAGGGATGGTGACTCTACCACCTCCCTGGGCAGCCCATTCCAACGCCTGACCACTCTTTCAGAAAAGTAGTATTTCCTAATGTCCAGCCTAAATCTCCCCTGGAACAACTTGAGGCCATTCCCCCTCGTCCTGTCACTAGTTACAAGAGAGAAGAGGCCGACCTCCAGCTCACTACAACCTCCCTTCAGGTAGTTATGGAGAGTGATAAGGTCTCCCCTGAGCCTCCTCTTCTCCAGACTGAACGATCCCAGCTTCCTCAGCTGCTCCTCATAAGGCCTGTGCACCAAACTCCTCACCAGTTTCATCGCCCTCCTCTGGACACGCTCCAGGGCCTCAATGTCTTTCTTGCAGTGAGGGGCCCAAAACTGGACACAGTACTCGAGGTGCAGCCTCACCAGTGCTGAGTACAGAGGGACAATGACTTCCTTATTCCTACTGGCAACACTATTTCTGATACAAGCCAGGATGCCATTGGCCTTCTTGGCCACCTGGGCACACTGCTGGCTCATGCTCAGCCGAGCAATAGAATCATAGGAGTAGTTGCTTAAATCTTGTTATGTATTTACCTAGCACCGAGTCTCAACAGCTTGTTGTAAAAGACAATGGAAAAGCTATCTCTTTGCCCTTTTCTCTGGACAGCTGTGAAACATAAGCATGGGTGTTCATTTCTTTCAGCTTTCCATAGACTAGAGTCAAAGGACAACAGCTAATGCTGATATGAGGTCAGCCAAGAAATATGCCTCCCCTGGATGTTCCTGTAAGGAATTCCTTGTTCACAGTAAGTCTCTCATCCTGGTAATTCATTTTCAAAACATGTTTCTACTCTGACAGATCCCTTGCAGAGACAATCCTTGACAAGTTTGCAAATTGACCTCCCCTTCTGCACCTAACATCAGTAAATTGCCATATCTCCTAAAAAGCAGCAGCTGCCATTTTTTCATAATACTAAGTGGAGGGAATTCTCTTAAAAAAAAAAGCTGAGGAGAAGAGGTGGGTGTATTTGGTCTTCTCCTTTCACCTGGATGCTTGCATTATATTCCCCATGGTAATTTATTTTCTCCATGAGGAGTATTTCCTATTTATTCAGTTGTTTGTCAATGAAGGCTTTGAGTGATTGATGACAGCTGGAAGTCAGGCAGAAGCAGGAGAGCGATCAGGTGCCTACACTTATTTTCCCATGGTTGTACAGACTGTTCCAAAATATCATGTATCTTTCAGGTAAGTTTGTAGTCTCTTTTTGCAGAGATTGTTGCCTTCATTTCATATAGGTAAATGAGAAGGTAATAGCTGCCTGAGTTTTCAGACAGCCTGCGGAACAGAAAGATTCATGAACTTTTTCATCTTAAAAGGAGTGATAAACAGTAATCATTAGGCATCAAAGCCAAATGCTATCAAGATATACTGCCTCTTTGCTCACCAAAGCAGACAGAGAAGACAGCTATGATCAGAGACACCATCAGTGATAGGACTCAGTCTGCAGGACAGCACAGTCTGGCTTCGCAAATACAGAATGAGCTTTGTACGAGCTTTAGTTGGTTTTTCAGAAGATGCTATCGTTCATCTGTATTCAAGGTAGGACACTGGGAAGCAGTCGTTGTCCTATATAGCTGAGTTGTTCTTGCTTTTGACAAGCCTATTTTGGGACTTATCAAGAGCTCAGTGGAAATATTTCTCCTTCTTGTTATGTTCCCTTCCATGAGCAGAATTATTCTCTCTTACGCCTTTTCCTATACAACCCACATTTACATTTGCCTTTCACAGGATGTCTCTGAATCTTTTCCACATAGCATCTCTGGGAGATTGTGGGCAAAGCTTTAGCAGATGGGTAGCTTGCATCAAAAGAATTACCATCTGTTATCTCTCTTCCCAATTTTGTGCAATGCTGGCAGAAGTTTGATTGTTTCTCCTAGTCCCCCTTGGTCCTTTGCTGCCCAGCTGGGCAAATATCAGCATCCCTCTGATCTTTTCTGCTATTTATACCAAGGACTCCTGTAAACAACTGTAGCGTTCAACACCCAAAGATGTTTGGTTGTACTGCACTATACTCCGCATGCCAAATTCCATCTGCTGTGCTTTCAGAAACCCCTAATCATCCAAGAAAGAATGGAAAAATCTCAGGAGACAGCTTCACAGAAACTCCCAATTAACTCCCTCCCAAAAGTGGTGTTGAATACTGGGAGGGGCTCTGGCAATTAGGGATTGTTTTACTTTACTCTTACACTGCACTGTTGTTTCCCAGCTGGATGCATTCAGATAGATAGTGTTAAAATAAGACACCATACCCTTCTACATTTGCTCACTGACAACACTCCCTTTTGAAAGAAATGTGCTCAACCTAAAATTTTGACTGTGTTCCCACTAGGCAAGCTCTAGCAATTCTGTTACGATTTCTGGTCTGTCAGGTCAGGATTGGCACCTGCTGCATTCTCATTATGTCTTGCTAATTTTCAGGTTTATTTACAGCCCATGTCTCTTGGGCCTCAGTAGATCACTGCTCTTGAATGTAAGAAACAGATGGAAGTATGCACCAGACAGTTTTGACATTAGAAAGTATAGTGCCAATCATCATAGCTCAAACAAACCGCTGGCAAAACCTCTGTGGCAAAATAAACCCCCTTCGTCTCTTCCCCCCCCAAAATAACAAAAAGTACCCTTCAGATTTTTAACAGAATTCATTTATTTTTAACAGTCAGATTTGACAATGAAGAACACACATGAAATCATTTTACGTAGTACTTATTTCAGTTATTCCAGTCCTTGGCTGTGGTGAATAGTGTGGTTAAGGTAAGAAAAAGTATTGGTAGAACAAATGAAGTTAATGAAGAAAAAAAAATTAGGGAGATTTAAAAATAGTTACTCTTGGGACACCCTGCTGTGTGATAGACTAACCATTCCACCAAACTGATGCAAAGCATGAGTGGAATCGTTCACAATGAAGTCAGACTTTGGGTTAAGATCTTAATAATGTTTTAAATTCTGTATCACCTGAGGAAAACAACTGTAGCTCTGAAAGCCTCTGTTTTATTTTATTTTTTTAAATATATACCACCTACTCTGTATTAGGAATTTTGAGAAAAATACAGTATTACCCAAGTTTATAGGATAGAGCCACAAATCTTGTACATTTCCCGAATGCTATACTCCATTGTAATAAATATATTATGATTTTATGTTGTATGTTTTTCATTCATTGTAATGTGTGTTTGGAAGCTGCATTTGAGAGAAGGCCTCAGTGAACTGATTATTGAGCACACAAATATTTGCTTATATCTCTTTAAAAAATAAGCTAAATCATATGTCATCATCAATGACATTGACAGTGGGATCGAGGGTACCCTCAGCAAGTTTGAAGATGACATCAAGCTGTGTGGTGCAGATGACACACCTGAGGGGCAAGATGCCATCCAGAAAGACCCAGGCAGGCTCAAGCGTTGTCCCCAGGTGAACATCATGAGGTTCAAAAAATTCAAGTGCAAGGTTTGCATCTGGGTCATGGCAAGCCCCACTCTCAGTACAAGCTGGGAGATGTAAGGGTGGAGCACAGCCCTACCGAAAAGGACCTGAGGGTATGGTGGCAAGCTGGGCATGAACAAGCAATGTGCCCTCACAGCCCAGAAAGCCAATCATATCTTGGGCTGCATCAAAAGCAGTGTGGCCAGCAGGGTGAGGGAGATGATCCTGCCCCTCTGCTCTGTGCTGGTGAGGCCTCACCTGGAGTACTGCATCCAGATGTGGAGTCCTTAGTACAGGAGAGATGTGGATCTGTTGAAGCGCATCCAGAGGAGGGCCACAAAAATGATCCCAGAAGTGGAACAGCTTCCCTATGAGGACGGGCTGAGAGAGCTGGGGCTGTTCAGCCTGGAGAAGAGAAGGCTGCGAGGTGACCTGAGAGTGGCCTTTCAGTATCTAAAGTGGGGCTGTAAGAAGGAAGAGGACAGACTTTTTAGCAGAATCTGCTGTGACAGGACAAGGGGAAATGGTTTCAAACTAAAAGAGAGGAGATTTAGATTGGGTATAAGGAAAGTTTTTACAATAAGGTTCGTGAGACACTGGAACAGGTTGCCCAGAGATTTGCTGGAAGCCCCATCCCTGGAGACACTCAAGGTCAGGCTGGATGGGGCTGTGAGCAACCTGATCTGCCTGTGGGTGTCCCTGTTCATTGCAGGGAAGTTGGACTGGATGGCCTTTAAGGGTCCCTTCCAACTCAAAGGATTCTATGAGTCCGTATGCTTTTGTTTTTGAGTATATTGATCAGTTTTTTCCCAATACTATCAATATAGCATTATAATTAAATCCTACATAAAACTTCCAGTTTCTCTCTCAGACATTACTGTAAATGTTTTTAGTCACTGATGCATGATGAGGACTGTAAGGCAAATACCAGCTTTAGTAGAAACAAGTCCTTTTTGAAGCTATATTTAATAGGTGCACTGCAGATACAAGGCTTTCAGCTTCAAAACAAGGCACATTGCTGAATACAAATTATTTCCTCTCCCACACTATTCACTTATGAGGCAAAAAATTATTTAAATGTGACTGTAAGTGGCAGTTTGGTCCTTATTTCAGTCAGCTTATTTCAGTTTCAGACACTGGGTCTACCCAGTCACCCAAGATCGCTAGCTGCTTTTGCCCCCGCTGCAGTGGCAGGACTTTGGCAGAGACTTGACATAATAAAAGGAGTAGAAGTGTGGAGGATATAATATATGGCCTCATGTCACTTCCCAGAAAGACACTAAAGATGATTGAACAACTGATTTGTGAGCGTTTGGAAAAACAACACATTGGGTTTCAAGAGTGCCAGTGTAGAAATGCCAAGAAGAAAAGGGTGTCAGCCCAGTCCTTTTCTGCTTGAACAAGAGCAGCTGGCTGTGAGGTGAGAAGCATCAGGAAGTGTGGGGCCACACTGAGTGGCAGAAAGGTGTTGCTGAATCAAGAAGATGAACTTCAGCAAACATAAATGCAAAGAAGTATGTCACTGGAAAAGCAGTAGGGCAAAAAAAAAAAAAAGATGCTACAATTACAGTAGAATGTAAAGTACATGCTAATTAATAATGTGATGTTGTTTCTTAAAAAATCAGATGGACTACTGGGAGTGGGATACTGGCAATGTGGGAGATATTTGACCCATGTTGTTGAGTAGTGGACAAGCCTTCTGCTGGAGGGGCTATGGTCAGCATGGTAGAGTAAGAAATAAGACTGTTCAGAGAAGGCCTTCCAGAGATTTAGAAAGGATTATTCTTAAGGGCAGTTTGAGGGGTTTGAAGAAATGCTGGAAATTTGCTTGGTGAGGAAGAGGACAAACTGAACAGCCTTCAGACATGTAAAAGACTGATGGAAAGGGCATGGTGCTTACCAAAGGACAGGAGTAGATCGAGTAGATCATCTTGATATGTAGTGAGAAGAAGTTAAAATTCTGCATTAGTAGTTTCTATTTGTAATGGTGGTGGTGAGATACTGGAAAAGGCTTTGAAGGCATACTGTAGTATACCTGTCTCTGAGGGTTTTAAGATCATGTTAGATAACCCTTAACCATGTCCAATCTAGACATGTTTGATCCCACCTCTGTGTGGGATTGGACTCAATGACCCTCTAAGATGCATTCTTGCCTTCACTTCTCTGTTTCTAATGCAAAGCCAGAACAGCTCAAGACTTCTCAGGAGTGAGTGGCAGGCAGAGGTGCTGGAGGCAAACCATAAGAGGGAGAGGGAAGGGGCAAAGTGCAGCCAGCCAGCAGGGGAGACGTGCTGCTGTTCTGCTGAAGCTCAGAAAGGAGGAAGTGGAGCTGAATCAAATTTTTACTGCGGGAAGGGTTCATTCTCCACAGCACAACCAACCTGTTCTGCCCTCCATAGGAGCAGTAGTAAGTACCTGGCTTTCCAAGGCTCTGGCAAAAGTAAAAAGGAGTTTTAGGATATGGTTATTTTGCCTTTCTTTCATAATAATTTGCTGCCCCAAACAACCCGCCACATTGCAATTTGCCTGAGCTCTGTATTTGTTCTCTGCACAATGGATGGTTCTGCTGTTCGTCTGAGATCAACTGTTCTCCCTCTTCTGCTTTTATGTCTGTCCAGTAAGAAACAGCTGGCACTATGACACTGATTTATTGAGACCAAATTGCTGAGAAGCTGTTTGGACAAAACATTTTAAGTGGGCAGCTATTCCTTGTGTCACAGGAAAATGCCTCATGGATTAAACAGGCATTACAACCCTTCCTATGCTACTTTTGGTCATTTTTTTTGTACTGTAAGACCCTGCAAGGAGTGGAAGAGCTCTGTCCTGGGTCCTGAGCCCACGAGCAATGATCTCAATGAAAAGAATAATTCGAAGTCCGTGGAGATGAGTCAAGACCCATGCACAACGTGTAACATACCCTGTAGTTCTGTTTTGCAGGGATTGCATTGTTGTTTGGTTCTTCTGGACCGTGTTTTCTAAATGTCCTTCTGCTTTATTTTTTTGTAGTTTTCTTATAAAAATAATTTTTGTTTCTCTGAGTCCTCCTAATTACATATAAAAAACTTTACCATCCATTTTCCCCCCTAGTTCCATTATTGGAGTGTTCTATTTAGTTCTTTTTGGATTATGTATGTTCTACATTGCTGGTTTTCGACTTTTTCAGGTTTTGGAGTTCCAAAATTATTCTGGTGGAGATACAAGCTCCTATCCACCAAAATTAAGCATACCTTACATTTGCAGCTCCTTAAAAAGGACTTAGATAAAGGCACTGTTGTTTGGAAGCCTTCCTTTTGAATACTGGCACTCAGGTTAATTGGGATAACATCTTTTTTTTTTTTCATTATATGCATTAATTTTTATTAACTTGTGTTTAGTTTCTCTTAATGTTCTCTATAAACTAATTTTCTTAAAACCTATTACCATTTCTATTGCACTGTGATCTTTAAATATCTTTTAAAATTTCAGTTTCTTAGTGCCTTCCTTTTATCTCTTGGTTGGTCATTCATTACAAATATGTTGTATATGATCAGTGCTTGAGAAAGATGAAGTTTTGATGGTATAACAGCCACTTGCTTATTTCCAAAACACAGAACAGCTATAGCACTGGCTTCCTTCAGTGCTTTTTTTTTTTCTTCTCTTTTCTCTTTCAGGAAATCAATCCCATTCCTACTAATGATAGCAGATTTGTCCTCCTATCTTTTATTTTTTTTCCTTTGGACACTCTGGCAAGCCTGCCAAGCACTGCTAATTAGCAGTTGTTAGATTTGGGCTCCAGTCCTATGCAGTGCTCCATGCAAACAGACTCAAAGTGATGTCTGTGCATACTGTAGGTGCAGTGATTCAGCCATCTGTGACACAGTACAGGGGGATTTTTACTGCTGCATTTCCAGGAAGGTGTAGAGCCAGTAGTTCATTTCACATAGGTCACTTCAGTGATTTGGCGTTTTGATGATGCTATCTTGAGCAAGATTTGAACTGCATCATTTTGCCTATCCTTGAATATCTGATTGACTCCAGAAATTTATATCCAGAATAGCATTTTTTTTGGTAGTGGAACCTACTATCCTTATAAGAGTCTACCAGTGTCCTGAGCCAGGAATTCAAAGAGCAGTTTCTGCCCATGAAACAGATGCAATCATAAAGAAGCTCATTTTAGGAGGGCCTGATGAGTGTTGCTAAATGACTACGGAGTGTTTTGAAATATTTGTGTGAAAGGGGTGCAGCAGGGCAAAATGAAAGAGGAATAACAATGCAGGGTGATATCACAGAATCATAGAATCGTTAAGGTCAGAAAAGACCTCTAAAATCACCTAGTCCAAACATCAACCCATCACCACCATGCCCACTAAATCACGTCCCAATCTGGAGCTGGCTTTTTGAGCTGGGTGAGGCAGAAAACATAAAGCATTGTGGCAGGACTTAAACTAGCATGAGGTGATGAATATTCATGTAGTGAAATTATTTTAAATACCCACCTCATTGTTTAGGGCTAATCTACACTGACAAATATATTCCCAAAAGTATCAGATCTGTTACTTGAAACCAACACCCTGCTGGCACCGCACTGTAGCCACTGCCATCCCTACATTACTATTGGCAGTCCATAAAGCAAGAAATCTCTGTCAAAGTAGAATTCATTTATGAGGTATTCACTAGAGAATGACCACCTTTGGGTCATGCTGCAGCACTTCCTTCTTTAATAATGTCTTTCCCTATAACTAAGATGCTATTTATAGGATCGTCCATCCTTTCTCATCCTCACAGAGTGAGGAATGAGATGAACCAAAGCTCCTTACACTGGGGAAAAGAGCTTGAATATTTATCAGAGCCATCAACAACCTTAGTATTCCATTAAAAATATAGGAGGAAGAGTCTTGATAGCATGGGTGCTGGTTTTAAGCCCTAGGTAAAGATATAGAAGTAAAAGGTGGGATTCATGTAATTAAATGTGTATGCTGGAAAGTGTAGATCTGTGTCTGAGCTGCCACCCCAGATTCTCTGGAGTCAGAGGAGAAACTGGAAGCTCTGGAGCATGAGTCATTTCACCCTAAGGAAGACTCCGAAGCAGTAAACTTCTAGAACAATGACAAATCTTACCAAGGGAGCAGCATTTGATGGCGCATACATACAGGAGGCACGATGCAGAATAAATGGGTCCTAATGACAGCAAATCACAGACACATTGAGTGTTTTCAATTTGGAGTAGCTGCAGGACCAGGCTCTGAGTATCTTGATCTAGCTGTGGCATCCCTCTTCATTGCAGGGGAGTTGGGCTAGATGGCCTTTAGAGGTCCCTTCCAACTCAAGTGATTCTACAATTCTATGATTTATGGTTTATGAAAACTCTCCACCAGCTACTGCGAACTTCTGCACACTGCACAGTCACTGGACTTCACTCCTCCTCTCAATTTAAAAAGGAAAGATTCTCCCTAACTTTCTTGTGAGGTATTGCAGAAAAATGACACATTTTACTGAGCCAGATTTCCTCTCCAGGGCACAGATGTTCAGACATGTGGTGAGGCGGCCCTTTGGGTTATGAGTGAGATTGTCAGCAAAATGATGCACGTGGAGTTACACCAAGGACAGATTAGCTGTCAGCATCCTGTTGCTTCAGCCTGCCTTCAACCAACTGCTCATTTTCAGTACTCGTCTTAAGGTGTTTTCCAATCTATTCTTGAATGAATGTTTACCAAAGGCTTGTTTTCACAACAACCAAAAACTTCTCAAAAGCTGAAGATGGCTAAACTGGGACTTGCAAAAGCTCTCATGAAAACATTTTGCTACCATTTTGGTTTGTCTGTTTTACAAAGATTTGTGGACTCCCATCCTCTTTTAGAAAAGGAAGCAGTCATTAGGCATACAGTAGGAATACAGTTTTCTCGCCCTCCGTTTTGATATTCAGTGGTGAGGGCCGCTCACTCTCCTCATCTATTAATAGCCACGCTTGCTGCTTCCTTATTAATATTCACTGTTGTTTCTGCAATAGAATTTATTAAAAATGAGCATGTTGGGAAGTTGCTTTCAAGCTGCAGAACTGACAGATCATCTCTTATCTTGCTTATTCCTCTGATCTCCTCTCTCAGGTGACCAGCAATAGAACTGAAGGGAATGGCATGAAGCTACACAGGGGAGGGTCAGGTTGCATGATGTAAAAGGTTATTCACCTTTTCCTCTAGTGGTTGGGCATGGAACAGGTTCCTCGGGGCAGCGGTCATGGCACTGAGATAGCCAGAGTTCAAGGAGTGTCAGGACAATGCTCTCAGACATGTGGTCTGATTTTCAGGTGGTGCTGTATAGAGCCAGGAGTTGGACTCCATGGTCCTTATGGGCCCTTTCCAAGTTGGGATATTCTACGATTCTGTATTCTCTAGGCACCAAGAAGTAGTGTTTATGCGGGCTACCCTACAATGCTTTAATTACATGTACATGTATAGGTAGATGTTATACACTGTATGCACATACTGTGTGACTGGTGTTGCAGCTTCCATCTACAGCTCTCAAAGTACTTTGTGGAGGAATGCAAATATTTCTACCTCTGTCTTAGGATGGGATGAAGCTGGGGTAGGAAGGTGATGTGGTTTGTTTAAAACAGGTGAAGAAGGAAGGGAATTGATGTCTTTGATTTCCAATATAGTGAATTATTGAATATAATATATATATAATATAGTGAATAATAGTTCATTAATATACGCCTTCCATATATTGCACCATTTTTTAAACAAACCATCTTCCTTTTCCTGGAAATTCTAACTCAGTTGTTAAACTTTAACATTTAAAGGCCGGATATTGCTAGTATTAAAATAATAATGATAAATGTTTGCAAAGCATGAAAACCTGATCCTGGTGGTACCTACGGTGAAACTTTATTGAAATCAGTAGGATAAGGCCTTGGTTTGCAGGCCATTGCTTGAAGAAAGAGTGAATTTAGGTTTAAGATGCATGGTACCAGATCACAAAGGCTGTGACAAGAAGCCCTGTGCCATTGATCTGGGATTGCTCTTCCAGGCCAGAGATGTAACAAGCCTGTAATCTGATGTGTGAAGCTTTACTGGCAGGCTTTGTGTGGGATCAGGGGCTGTCTGTCTGCACCACTCTCATTTCATGCCGGACAAGTTCCATCTGTCTTTCTACAGCCAGCATAAAATAGACATAATCTATGCATTAGGTCCTCCAGTTAATTTGAAAGACAAACAGTGGGGGGACCACAGCTGATCTGAATCGGGTCAGTGCTGCTGTCTGATCTCAGGGGAGACCGTATCACTCTCTACAATGACCTGAAGGGAGGCTGTAGTGAGATGGAGGTTGGCCTTTTCTCCCAGGTAACAATGACAGGAGAAGAGTGAATGCCTTCACGTTGCCCCGTAGGAGGTTCAGGTTGCATATTAGGAAAAATGTATTGGTAAGAGTGGTGATACACTGGAACAGGCTGCCCAGGGAGGTGGGGGAGTCACACCGTCCCTCAACGTGTTCAAGAACCGCGTGGATGTGGCACTGAGGGACATGGTTAGTGGGCATGGTGGGGATGGGTTGGCGGTCAGACTAGGTGATCTTAGAGGTCTTTTCCAACCTTAATGATTCTACGATTCTATGGTCGCTAGCACTGGAATCTCACCTTGAGGGGCACTGGCCTCTCAGCTCAGGTCCTTATGCGGGGACAGGGATGGGAGCTGGCGGCGGTTCCCTCGCAGCTCTCCGGCAGTGAGCACCGCTCCCGCAGTCTCCTGGACTGCATCTCCTGTTCTATTTTTAACATCACCGCGGTGCTGAGCCAAGTGAGAGGGCTCCCATCGCCCCGCATTCGCACCGCGCTCCGGGCCGGGGGACGGGACCGAACCCTACAGGCCGCTGTCATCTTGAAGAGCGCAGGGGAGGGACCGCGCGGTGGGGGCGGGGGTGCCGGCTCCGCGCGCGGAGGAGGGTTCCAGCAGCTCCCCGGGAGCCGCCGCACCGACGCGCACTCCCGCCCTCCCCACTCGCCGCCCCGGCCTCCAGCGCGCCGCGCCGCTGCCGCCTCCCCGGGCCGCGGGACCGCCGCAGGGCCGGGGGAGGCGAGCGCGGCGGCGGGGCCGGGGGCGCGACTGCGGCGGGGCGGCGCTCGGCTGCCCCATCTCCGCCCGCATCCCCCATCCCCGTCCCCGTCCCCGTCCCCAGGTCGGCGGTCCCGGTGCCGCCCCTCGGCCGCGCCCGCCCCCTCGCTGCTTCGGCGGCGCGGCGACGCGGTGCGCGGCAGAGCCGGCGGGGCTATGGCTGCGGAGGAGGTGCTGCAGGGCGCGGACCACTACAAGAGCGAGATCGAGCGGCTGACCCGGGAGCTCTCCGAGACGACCCACGAGAAGATCCAGGCGGCGGAATATGGGCTGGTGGTGCTGGAGGAGAAGCTCACCCTCAAGCAGCAGTACGACGAGCTGGAGGCGGAGTATGACGGCCTCAAGCAGGAGCTGGAGCAGCTGAAGGAGGTGAGCCAGCCCGGGCTTTTGTCTCTCCCCGCCGGCTGCGGGGCGCTGCGGGACTGCCCACGCGTGTCCGTGACGGGGGAGCCCCGCGCCGGCCCCCTGCAGGTGGGCGAGCCGACGTGCGGGCCCCGGAGGCTGCGGGGAGCCGCGGGGAGGGGAGCGGGGCTCGACTGCGCCGGAGGCCGGGGACGGAGCCCCGACTCGTGGCGGCAGACATCTGCGCCCCGGGGGGAGCTCGGGGCACGGCTGCGTCGGCTGCGGATGCTGAGGAGGGGAAATTAAACCGCGCGGAGCTGAGCGCTGAGCAAACGCTCGGATGTGGGAGCAGTGTAAACAGCTGTCTGCAGTGCATGGGAAGGGAGACAATTCCTTCTGAAGTTATTTATAGACTAGTTTCGTTCCGGGAGCCAGGGGAATCGCTGCCATCAGGGCAGAGAAAGTAATCTTGAGGTCACCCGCACTCAGTGGAAATTAAAGTTCTGCGTCATGCTGAAAGGAGAAATGGTTGATGAGAGGGGTGGCTGGAGTTTGGCTTTCAAATGTGGTTCTGTAGCATCCAGAGCATACGGTAGGTGAGCGCTGCACGGAACCTTTTGGCTCTGCTGGACATGGCTGAGATATCATCACTCCTCCTGTGTTCATCTTGCAGGGAAATAACCTGAGGAGAGACTGTGCACACGCATGGCATCCCAGAAAGGATACGTGCACACATCTACAGCACTCATAGCCCTACATTTCAGAGTGTTTTTGTGCGGTGTTAGAATGTAAATGATTTCATCTTTCAGGCAGGGAAGGGAAAGTATTAAACAGACTATTTTTTTCCGGATCTAAAAGGAATGTTTTGTTCTACAAAAACATCTCTCTGTGTATAATGTGCAGAAATTCTCTTCAGTCGGAAATCAAGACCACATTCCATATGTGGAGAGAATGGAGGGAAATCACTCAATAAATTTAGATCAGATACAAATACTCTTTAGAATACCAGCTTTGCTGCAGTTCTAGAAATATTTTTTTATAAAATGAAGGTTTCATTTTACTTGCTGGTAAACATGTTATGCTACAGGTTTGCCCCTGTGACCACAAGAAGAGTTGAAGAATTATATTTTAAAGAAGAATAAAGCTAATTCTCAGAAAAATCTATTCAACTTGATAACTGCCTCCCCACCTCTGCTGAGTCTATGCAGTAGGCTTGGGACTTTGAGATCAATAGTCCAGGGATGGAGATACGCAACTTGCAGGGGCATGAAGGCACTAATGGAGGAGCCATGGAGCAAACACATATGGCAATTTCTAGAGAAAAAAGAAAAAAAAAAAAAAAGATGAGGAGCACTTTAGTGAGCTGCTATGCCATCACAATAGTGTACAAAAGAAGTCTGATCAGAAGCTAGGGATGACACATCGGTGCACATGGCCACAGGTAGAAGGGGCAGTACAAGGAACTGAGAGTAAATTCTGAAGCTAGAGGGACTAGTCAACATGGTTAACTGAAATCAAAGGTGGGCACAGATTTTCTTCCTGTTTACTTCCCCTTGAAGTCAATGGGATTGTGTTCACTGCAGCTGTCCCACAGGGCCGTGCCTTCATGCTGTGCCAACCACAGCATGGATACGGAGATGTCTGTGGAGAGGGGAAGAGCAGAAATCCTGTAGCTTGCCTGATGCCAAGCCAGAGAGCAGCCACTCCTGTTTCCAGGTCAGGCAGGGGGCTTTCAGTTCCAGAGCTCTCCATCGCTGCAGATGGGGCATTTCCATCCTCCGTGTACTCTCAGAGAGATTTGTTCTTGCTTAATAGGAGAAACTGCGCTGATTCTTGCTACACATCCAGCCCAGCAAAGGAGAATTTGCTCATATTCCTTCCTGTCACTGTAAAGTATTTTCTAGTCTTCTCTGTTAGCACCTCCATTATGACTATTCTTTGAGTGCAGGTCGGATTCCTGTCTGTGAGCAGACGCAAATGATGCCTGTGATGACATTAGCAAGGCAGGATTTGGTCTGAGCTGTTTTGGGCAAACTGTGTTGTGGAGATTTGGGGATGCAGATTTTGGGGTTGACAGCGTTCTGTCTGAAAGCTCTCAAGCAAATTGACAGAAGCAGTCCAAAGACAGCTTTTTTTTATTAAGGCTCCTTCCAAATTGTGTGGAGAGAGTCTGTATGTGTTGTCTTCAGCTGGCACTGCAGGGCATGCCCGGGCTGTGGCCTGTATGTGGTATGTATGGTGGGACACTAGGGCATTGTGACTGAATAGGAGCCAGCATCACACCTGGTGTGACTGTGAGGATTTGTACCTCCCCTCTTGCTTCTCTACATTTGTAGCGTCTCTCAAGTCAAAATGAGGTATAGAAGTTGTGGATGCCCAGAGAAGCTGTGGGTGCCACATTCCTGGAGGCATTCAAGGCCAGGGTGGATGGGGCTCTTGGCAGCCTGATCTGCTGGGTGGCAGCCCTGCCCATGGCAAGGGTTGGGGCTGGATAGGATTTATGGTTCCCTCCAACCCAAAACATTCTATGATTCTATGAAGTGAGGCCTCAGGTGTGTACTGAAACAAATGGCTCCTCCATTCAAGAGAAACAGTTGGTGCAGTGGTGTGGGCAGAACTATGTTTAAGGCTATTACCTCTTCTTGTGGAGGCCTTCTCTGAACAGATTCATTTACCAGAGTCAAATCTTAACATATATTTTTATCGAGGCAAGTCTTCATTTTTGGGCTATTTTATCAGTAGATTATGTTTTAAGGAGTATTTATTGCTGCCCGTATTTCCCTACTTAGTCATGGCTTAGACGTCTAGGATCCGAAGTCTTCTCCTGTGTTCCTTGGCAGTTCAAAACTCAAATGAACTTCACTGGGGCTTTTTCCATATAGGCTGCAATACGGAACCACAGCTATACAATAATTTCCATTGCTGGAGAGTGAGATGGGAACATAAGACCATTATAGAATGTAGAAGTAAAAGCAAATTGCAATATATTACATTAAATATTAATACTTGGATATAGACTATATGCTACCTACCCTGCAACATGAATTGTTCTAGTAGCCTCTGCTATTTCTTGTTCTTTGTTCAGATGCCTCTCCTTTAGCCTAAGATTTGAATGTTTTGGGTCTTGAAGTTTTTAAACAGTGACCTAAAAAAGGCTTCTTCCAAAATAGAGCAGCTATTACACATGTAAGCTGTCCAGGAAAGATGCAAAACATCTATCAGCTACCAACCTTTTTTTTTTTTAAATGAAATTAATAGTAGGAATGTGGAAAGATTCATTCTGTTGCGTTGGCTATAATGGCCTTCAGTGTTATGAGACGGAGCACTGATGGTCCTGAAGTTAAACAAGATTGTAGGACTAGTGTTGAATAAAACATTCTTATTTTAAAGCTTCATTTTTTTTTTGCAAACTTACTTATTTTTCATTTTTCACTCTGTAAATGATGTTTCCCTGCCTTATTTAATTGTATCTCAAGCTAGTGGAATTTTGACTTGCAGTAAAAATGCTGTAGTTTTAGGGTTCCTGTTCAGAATGTTGTTTTAGCAAACGTGCCTTTTAACCTACAGTGAATAAGAGTTCAGACAATAATACTCATTGCTGTTAGTCATGTGCTTAAAGATAACCTGCTTTACTGGGGTGGGAGTTTAATTACCAGCATATTTTATGGAACCCATTTTTCAGCATTTTTCATATTCGTAGTCTTAAATATTTATATTGCATTTGCTGTCAGGACAATCTCTGCTGTTAGTTTTTTTTCTTTTAATGATGTGTAAAGTGGCTTCATGGCTTTGCTGGGCAGCCTGCTTAGCTGCGCTGCTTGAGTGAGGGGCTGGATAAGGTGATCTCAAGAGGTCCCTTCCAACCTCAGCCATCCTGTGACTCTATGATTAGTTGCTGTACAGTGGTGGCCTGCAATGTTTTTAGAGGGGAGAAATATCAGTCACCTCCGGTCATGATACAGTGGGATTGAAAGCAGCTTTGGTGCCCACCTCTATGAGGCATTTAGGCCTGGGAAATCCTAAGCAGAGATTTCTCTTTGGAAATCAGATGATGAACATAGCAGCTGAGCAGATGCTGAAGGGCCTCTCCTTGACTCCCTCTCTGACTAATCTGATTTTTAGGTTGAGGGGGCAGTTTGGTGTCACTATTATTTGAAACCCAAATATCCTTGGTAAAGTATTGGAAACCAGACTACTGGTGAGCAGCCCTGTCTTTTGCAGATCAAAAATTTGTGTTTTCTCTACCTCACAGAGATGTTGTGTCAATATCTGTGAAGTGCTTAGTCAGTTTGTTAATGTGGCTTCCACAAATGATTCTTGGTTTGTGACTGGAAAGAGCTTTGGGCGAGAGAGCTGAAGCTGTGTCTGGCAGCTTCTGTGCTGTTATTTCTGCTCTTCCCTGCACTACCTTCCTGCTGGTGACCCAAACTCCATCTCCCCACTCACCTGACATAGTGCTGCCTCAACTCACCGACTCCTCTCCAAAACCCTCTGTTTGCAGTTTCTTCTCTGCTTTCAAGTGCACAGTTGGTGGGGCTTTCTGGATCTGAAAAGGACAGAACAGCAGAGGGGAGGCTCCCTGTCCCAAATGCTGCCCTCTTAAACAGGTGATCCCTCCACACACCTGTCCCCAGCACGAGATGCTTAGGAAAGTGCAGAGTGGCTCATACATCCCAATGGGATGTTCTGAATTCCCCCCCTGAGATGAACATGTCCCAAATACATAACGTGGGAGCTGTGAACTGTCGCCATCTCAATATATATTTCGGTGACAGTGTATGTGGGATGAGGCTGAGCATTCCCAGCACCTCACCCTCATCTCAGCACTTTGGAGTCTGCTCACACGGTGCCACTCAGAAGTGCACAGCACTGGCGTTCATAAGAGCCCTAACCAACAAAGACAGACAGCTTTGGGTGCTCCTCCAGCTCTTCATCCATTGCTCTGTGCTTTTCTCATAAGCATAGGCCTGCAACAAGATGGCCTGAGTTCAGCAGAGGACTGCACTCACTGCGCTTACACTGGGAGGGAGGCTGAGGGAGCAGGGCCTGCTCGGCCTGGAGGAGAGAGGTCTCTGAGGAACCCTGCAGCAGCCTGCCCAGTCCTACAAGGGTGCTCCTGAGAAGACAGAGTCAGCCTCCTCACAGCAAGGTGTGGTGGGAACACAAGAGAACTGGCAGTGGTTGAAACTAGAGAGGCTTGGGCTGGATTACAAGAGGAGCTGTTTTTCCATGAGGCCAGAAAGTGGCACAGGTTGCCCAGAGAGGTTGCGCTGTCCCCTTCCGTGGGAGTTTTCAAGCCTCAGCTGGATACAGCCCTGAGCAAACCAGTCTGAGCTCAGAGCTGGCCCTCCTTTGAGCAGGAGGTGGGACCGGAAGAGAAAGGAGGTAGACAGCAATAGGCCTGGAGCATGCAAGGTCTCTGGGAGTGCCTGCTGTACCCAGTTCAATCCCAGTATCAACTTTGCTGTGTGTTACTCAACACATAACAGCATGCTGCCTGGGAATAGTGACCATTAGCAGACCTGTAGCCTCACTCTGTAACTGAATTTCACTTTTGGTTGTCATTGAGCCTGCACTGACCTCGGGTTAGTGAGAGAGCAGTTTGATATGCTTTTCTCTCAGCAGGACAGCTCTGCATCTCCCTTTGTCATTCCTGTCCCTGTTCTGGCTCTCAGATGTGCAAACGTTTACACTGACCTCAATTAAAAATAACTGAGAAGGGGTCGGATGCTATCTGTAACG
Source organism: Numida meleagris (assembly GCF_002078875.1). Lineage (NCBI taxonomy): Eukaryota > Metazoa > Chordata > Aves > Galliformes > Numididae > Numida > Numida meleagris. The sequence continues at coordinate 60,063,254 of NC_034409.1, read as the reverse complement.
AGACTGGGTACATGATGTGATTCACAATACGTTCCCATAAGTTGCTATACCCGCATAGCCGGAAGTCAGTGTGAGGATAGAAGTAAAAACCAAAGAAACAGGGGGACAGAATGAGCCACTTAAACAGATACTGATGTTAAAAGAGATGCTCATCAAATTATGGCAGGATGGTCTCCTCTAAAGGGAAATGTATCCTGTGCATTAGACTACAGAAAACGTAAGCAGCTGAAATAATTTTATGGGAAATTGCTGGACCTTTGGCAGCATGCAAAGGAAAATGTAGATGATCTTTTTTTTTCTTCTCTTTTTGTCAGAGGGACCTGTATTGCCGGTTCCTCTCACTAATTGCTTTGTATCCTTATGAGCCTGTACAGATAAATGTGTAAATTTGTTAGACATCCTGCAATAGCCAACCCATAAACAATGATAGCTTTATATGGCTGGAGCTCACATTCTACCAAAATAAATCTAAATAGAGTTCATTTTATTTTCTGTCTTTTCCGTAGTTAAATTGTTTTCTTATTTTCATTCTTCTAAGAAAATTTTTTAAGAAATCCGTCTCGAATGTGACAGTTCCAACTGAAGCACTTGTGTTGAACTCTGAGATAACTGGGAGTTGGATTTTATGTCATGTAAAAGTTAATTTTCCTTAGATTTTCTATAAAATATTGAATTAGTACCGAATCTAAAATGACTGATTGCGGTGTTAATAGGGGAGCCAGGCATTGTTATTGTGAAATACTTCCTGTTTAAGATTTGTGAATGTAGAATGATGGCCACTGAACAGACCTTAGTCTAAAGGTCTGCATCTGTTTGGAATTAAGCCTTTTGTAATTAATTTAAAAAAATAATTCACTACCATCTTTTCACCCTCCTTTATGTGAAATATTTTTCCTTCCCTTCTGTATTGCAGTGTAGATTTTCCTTCTGTGATGTGCGTGGGTGCAGTCTATAAGGAGAACAGGAGTCAGACTTAACACCTGGCTTTATGGAAAATGCAACTGGGGGAAAACAGTGGTGGAGAAAACAGCATTTGGCATAAAACAGTAATTTATGAGCATTCATCGAGGTAAAATGAGGAGCACTGTCAAAGTCAGATGCATAGACTAAATTTGCACCTGGCCACCTTTTACATACCTTGTGCAAATGCTGCTTGGAGGAATTACATGCAGGTTCTTATATATGTATATATACATATATATATATTTCTGTCTGTATTAAGGGCTTGCAAAAAAAAAAGGTCTTCTTGAAAAACCTCTCCGTTTTTCAAGCTCCAGTGTGTCCATTTAAGCACCTCATTTTTTCTGTCATGTTTTTGCATTGATATTTTGTTCAGCCCATGGACAATGGGAATGAAATAGGAATCACTTGTGTTTCTGCATTTCTCATAGGTGTGATATTGTAGGGCTTTGCTGAAAAGTTGGCTTTGCCATGGATTTCCCTTCCCAGTTTGTCTGATACCTGAGAGGGCGATGTTTAATTCAGTACAGTTCTATACTATCCATTTTTTCTTTTCAGTGATTTTAATTTATAACGGCAGAGATGAAATGTATGCATTAATTTCTGTTGAACTGCCTTACATTTGTGGCGTGACTTTCATTTCCCTCATCTTTCCTCATTTCCTTCTGAACTCCACAACATCGTATTTTACAGAGGAGGAGAGAGGGCATATTCCTAATTTAGACGAATTGATACGGTGTGCAAAGATACGAATGTTCCCTTTGTCCCTTTACCCAGGACTGCTTGCATTGTTTGCACCAGATGACTATGAGGATAAAACAGCAATTTTTCATACTGTCCTGTGAAGGCAGTCCAGAGTACAGACCAGCTACAGATGGATGCCATTAGGACTAGTCCAAAGGTGAAAAGAACATCTCTGCAAGGGCAGGTGCCTAAAGCTGAAGTAAGCAGGTAGGAACTGAGCTAGATTGCAGGTTAGTGCTTTAATGGGAGCTGTGATTCTCTGGATAGTTCTATTACATAACAATTTCATGATTCAAATATTTGTGTTTCTGAATGTCTTTCTGTATCAAAGCTTAACAACAAACCTAATAGTTAAAGGAAAAAGCAGACCTCTGTCCTAAATCTATAGTTTAGGACAGACCTATTAAGACTATTAACACAACAAGGCTTTTGCTAAGATGGAGATCGGTCCATTCCCACTTTCTGCCTATCTCTTGTGGTTCCTCCCTCTCTGTCTGCAGCTTTTCATTTTCTGCCTCTTATTCTAGTACATCATTCGTCTCCTGTCCGTGATGGTTTATGCTCTTTTTTATCTTCCCCTTTTCAGTCCCTGCCCTACATCTTAATTAGTGTGGATTTGCTACTCCACAAGAGACTGAGCTGATTTTTTTATATTAAAGACCCTTTTTGTCATTGTGTGAATGTAAGAAATGTGGCAGACTAAACCTTCTATACTGTGTCCTGGTATTGCAATGGCATGAGAGAACCATAAAAACACTTCAAAATGTTATTTTAATACAGGCTGAAAATGAAACAGCAGATTTATCAGTTCTGCTTTGTAGCACCCTCGCCATTAAACTGATCCTTGGAAAGATGACTTCTGAGGCAGCTTTAAAATTGGTTGGCTGATGGAATGCGCAGGAGGATATCTTTTCCTAATGTTTTCTTTTTTTTTTTTTTCCCCTTCATTGTTTGGTTTCTGGGGTTATTTATTTGATCCCAGACAAGAAAACTGATGGACAGTGAGATCAGCAATGCAGTTGAGTACTTGTGATCAGGGCTGGGAGTGGAACCCATTACCCACACAGCCATGCCATACCTCCTCCTTCTTCTTTTCTCCTTTGAATCACATTTAATTTGTCCCTGTGCTGTATGGCTGTATTAAACCCATCTATGCAGCAGGTAGGTTTCCACTGCTACGAGTAATGCATACAACGCTGTGCTTAACCCATAGGTATAAAGAAGTCCTCAGTTACTGGTTAGTCACCTTTCACTTCAGTCAGTCACTTCTGAGGTTATTTCAATTAAATTATACAAACTCCAAACTCCATTCCTCTTTCCTGTTTTTTTTTTTTTTTGATCTATTTGTTTATTTTTAATTTTGTGCTCTCAGAAATCACAAATGACATGTGGCAGGGGCAATGCTCTGCATTCAACATCCACTCTGAGAAGGTTAGCCACCCCCGCACAGCCTTTCCTTGGTTTCCCTGGTTACTCTGAATTGGTTTAAATGTCACTGCACTGAGAATGAACTGTGGTGTGCTCTTTGTCACCGCTGGCTGATGGAGGGAGGTTGGAAGCTGTTAACAGCTGCGGCTTTAACTTCTGTTTTGGATACCTGGAGGAAGAAAACCAGCTCCTAGTAGTTGTAAGTAGTTGTAGGGGCTTTGACCAACCTGGTCTAGTGGGAGGTGTCCCTGCCTATAGCGGGGGGTTGGAATTAGATGATCTTAAAGATCCCTTCTAACCCAAATCATTCTGTGATTCTATAATTCTATACCACTCAGCTAGGAAGATGAAAAAGGAGCAGCCCTTCGTATTGTAAGCAAAGATCAGGTTTGCGGCTGCCTGAGGAACCTGAACATCCATAAGTCAATGGGTCCCAATGAGATGCATCCCACAGTCCTGAAGGAATTGGCTGATGTAGTTGCCAAGCCACTCTCAGTGATATTTGAAAAGTCAGGGCAGTCAGGTGAAGTCCCTGGTGACTGGAAAAAAGGCATTATAGCACCCATTTTTAAGAAGGGTAGAAAGGATGAGCCATAGAACTACCAACCTGTCAGCCTCACCTCTGTGCTGGGGAAGATCATGGAGCAGATCCTCCTGGAAGCTATGCTAAGGCACATGGAAGAGATAGAGGTGATACTGGATAACCAGCATGGCTTCACCAAGGGCAGGTCTTGCCTGACCAACCTTGTCACTTTTTATGATGGCATAACTGCTTCAGTGGACAAGGGAAGAGCCACTCATGTAATCTGTCTGCATTTCAGTAAAGCCGTGGACATGGTCCCCTATAACATCCTTCTCTCCAAACTGGAAAGATACGAATTTGATGGGTGGACTGTTTGATGGATGAGGAACTGGTTGTGAGATTGTACCTAAAGAGTGGTGGTCAAAGGCTCATTGTCTACATGGAGATCAGGGGTCAGTTCTGGGACCAGTGCTGTTTAACATCATCAGTGACATCAGCAGTGGGACTGAGTGTCCCCTCAGAAAGTTTGCGGATGACACCAAGCTGTGTGGTGTGGTTGACACTCCTGTGGGATGGGATGTCACCCAGGGAGACCTAGGCAGGCTTGAGCAGTGAGCTTAGGTGAACCCCATGAGGTTCAGTAAATCCAAGCGCAAGGTCCTCTTCAATATCTTTATTGATGATCTGGATGAGGGCATTGAGAGCACCCTCAGTAAGTTTGCAGACGATACCAGGTTAGGAGGAAGTGTTAAGATCTGCCTGGGGGTAGCAAGGCCCTACAGAGAGATCTGGACAGGCTGGATCTCTGGGCTGAAGCCCATGGGATGAGGTTCAACAAGACCAAGTGCCAGGTACTGCACTTTGGCCGCAACAACCCCAGGCAACACTACAGGCTTGGGGCAGAGTGGCTGGAAGATTGTGTGGAAGGTGACTGTTAGAGGTCCCTTCCAACTCAAAGGATTCTATGAATTTAAGAGTGAAGGTAGGAATTTGGGTCAGGCAAAAAGAACAGGTGGCTTGGTGAAATAATTTATTTATAAAAGTTTGGCTTTTGGCCAGTTATGAACACAGCATGATTTGGATTATGTCTTGTTCAGGACTGGAGTCTCCTCTACTCACATCCTCATGGCAAGATGCAGGATACCAGACTCTAAGACCTGGCTTTGGATTTCCAGCAAGAGGGAACACTCAACCTTTGGCACTCCAGTGTTAAGAAAGCTAGAGAGAATTTGGTATGACTGTAGGTATGGTTACATGGGGATTTCACAGTTGGGTTAAAACCTCTGTGTAGACATAGCATCTGGTTTTCAATTTGATAACTAATCCAGAATCCTTATCAATTATTGCCCAACTTGAATTAAAAATTTGCTCTCAATAGCTTGTACTTTGTATAATTTGTAGCTTTAATAAAGACAAGTTTTTTTTTTTTTTTTCAAGTGGATGGTAAAAGTTTTTCTTTTCCAAAATACCTCCCAAAGCTTTGAAAACCTTTTTCAAAAGGTTGCGCTGTTCTTGATAAAGCTAGGTTTCTGCACAGTGATAGCAAACACACAGAGTTGGTCTGAGTCTAGTTGAGGGGAATGTTGGCATTCATTCCTTTTCTTGCTAACGCATGTGATTCTCACCTACAGATAGTTAGGGAAGATTTTATTGAAGTATCTCATGTGAAGTATGCTATCTCTATCAATATACCCTATGTTTGAGATTGCACCTCAGGATCATTTGTAGCAGATATGACTTGAAGACAATCAAGGGCAAAATGGGGTAATAATTTATTTGTTGAGTCTGTGCCCACCACCTGCTGGCAAACAGTTCTGCCATGAAGATGTAATTGATAAAATGTGTTATAAATTGAGAATTCACGTTACCTCCTACCAAAGCAGGGAGAACTGGAATAGCTATAAATACTAGGTCTCTAACGTGTAGGCCAAAATGATGCTTAGAGGGCTGGAGCATCTCTCCTACAAAGAAAAGCTGAAGGAGCTGGGCTTGTTCAGCATGGAGAAGAGAAGGTTCTGGGAAGACCTCATTGCGGCTTTTTGGTTCTTAAAGGGAGCATATAAACAAGATGGTGAGTGATGTTTTACATGGTCTGATAGTGATAGGACATGGGGGAATGGTTTTGAACTAAAAGATGGAAGATTTAGGTTAGATGTCAGGTGGAAATTTTTAACTCTGAAGGTGGTGAGGCAGTGGCACAGTCTGCCCAGAGAAGCTGTAGATTCCCAATCCCTCAAGGCCTGGTGCTCAAGGCCAGGCTGGACAGGGACCTGGGCAGCCCGATCTGCTGGGTGGCAGCCCTGCCCAGGGGTTTGGGACTGGGTGGGCTTTGAGGTCCCTTCCAACTCAACCATTTTATGAGTCTGTGGTTCTATGATCCTATTATTGAAGCTTAATGAATTGTTATAACCCAGCTGAGTTTCAATAACTGGTCATGTGTGCGCACTTGGATTGCTCCAAATGTGTTAAGGGCAAGGTAAAAAAAAAAAACTCGAAAAACTAACAACCAAAAAAAAAACCCAGGCAGAAACCCGAAGAAATGAATTTTCAGCTGACATGCACCTTACATCTGCAGTGAGCTAAAAATGTGCACTAGATCGATTACTTATGAATCCATAAAACTTCAGTCAGAAATCTGGGTCTTTAGTCACAGTTTTTTAAAGTGAAATGGAAGGATATGATCGGAAGGACTCATTTTTGAAATAATGTGCATGATGGATAACCACATGTAAGAGAAGCAATAGTATGCATGGTATATAATTGTCTTTGCATCTGTGAAGGATGAAGGTACACAAGGTTTGTTAGGAGTTCAGTACTTGGGGCATTAGGTAATTCAGTTTCTTGGTTCTTATTTTTTCTGCCAGTTAAGGCTGGTGCTGGCCATCAGATAATAACAAAACTTTCCCTTAACAAACTGTAAGTTCAACTGTGTAAAAATAGGAGCAAATCTGGAACAACATAGTTAAGGGGTAACATTTTTCCAAATGTGCTGAATTTGAAGTGACAGTGATGCCATGTATTCTTTGATGCTTACTGTTCCTAAAGTAAAATCCACCTTAAACTGATAGAACTGAAATATCAAACTCAGAAGTTTGCACCATCAAATCTGTATTTCAGTTATCATGGAAAACATAGTTCTTTCTTTATTAAGCAGGCTGAGCGGGCTTGTATTGAAACCTATGACATCTTTTTACTCAATTACTTTGAAATTACAGATCATATTTGGGTAGATTCCAGGATGCACCTTTAGACCTCTGCGTTTATTTATTTATTTATTGTTATTGTAATTTACTGAACACTGCTTCATGACTTGTGAGATTTGTCTTTTTCTTTTTTTTTGCCGTCTTACTTGCAGTAGAGTTCAGGAATGAATTCAAGAACAGGAAATGAAATGACACCTTGAGTAAAGCTTTGGCACTTGGTGTTTGAAAAGTACTTCAATCACCGTTCCTTGGGCTGAGGTTATACAAATTCAGAGTCATTCCTATGGTTTTTTTTTTTTTTTTTTTTTTGCAGTTGGATTTGCTTTTATGTCAGGTTAGACTGATGAGAAGAAGCTTAAATTGAAAATAAGCGCATAAGCCTTCTTTGGGTATAAATTACCCCTTCCCTTCCTAAATTATACCCTTTTGGGTATAAATTCCCTTCCCTATAGCAAGCAGTAAGTGTTATGGTTGAAGATTGTGCTGTATATGCTTTTTGTGCTGTAACAAGCCTTTAATTGCAAGAATCTTCTTGAGTGGGAGCCTCTGGTTTCTCTACCAGCTCAGGCAGGGCTAGGTATGGGCAGTTTCTTGCTATTATCCAAGGATCCATGTGCTGTGTAATTAATTGCTAATTATTCCATGTTGAAAAGTTGAGTTTAGAAAATTCAAACCTGAATTCTGCCCCAAAAACCCATCAGAGAGACTCTTCTCCTGGCAAGTTCTTCAGCTCAGCTATTTCCTTAGGAATGCTGCTAGATTAAGAATGAGAGGCCTCTATTTCAATCTGCTATTTATTTTAGCAGAAAGCAGTCCAGAATCTGATAAGGAGCGTTTTTTTCAGAGCCTGCAGTTCAGAGCTCCATGCTGTGTAGTGAGCTGCAGCTGTGTGAGCAGCAGTGTTTCCTGGTGCTGGAGGGAACAAGGGAAGGGCAGAGGCAGTGAGTCAGCATGGTGCTGCCAGAGGGATGGATGGACACCAAGCGGGGCTGACACTGGAAGGGTCTTCACCAGGAAGAGCCAGTGGTGAAATAAGGCTCACAAAATGACCATGGACAGCGTGGGCGTCGGACAGGCAAAAGGGATGAGATATACATAGTAGTGATGAGAGCATGCATCAGCATAAAGAGATCTGTAGTGATTTAGAAGTAATTTAGTTAGTAAACATTAAAAAAAAAAATTGCTATGCTATGAAAGAACAGACAGCACTCTGTCAAAGTGGAAACATTCTGAAAAATGAAAATACTGCTTGTTTCATGAGCTGCTGTTTTGTCCACTAGATCTCAGTGGGGTGGAATAAATTGTTATTTATTGCCTGACAGCAGTACCTGGGGACTCTGGGATGCCTGGCACAATGAATTCAAGCATATAAATGAAAGGTTAGAGATTTTACCATGGAAATAGACAACCTTGTTGGGGATTTGCTATTAAGGAATAATAGGGGGAATTTACAGATGAATAATGGAGGCCCAGAAGCTGTGCAGAGACAGGTTGTGCCATAACTACATAGGAAATCTATGGCTAAATAACAAAGAAAATAGAGATTTTCTCAGCTGTAATCCAATCATTTATCTTTTAAAAATCCATCCATTTTAAAAGATCAATCAACCAGAAAGCTTAAGAAAACAGCAGCCTTGTTCTCACTGGCCAGCTTGTGCAGTAGCTCACACTGGTGCCAGTGGGACCAGTAAGGCCAGTTAAGGATGGTTTTGCTGGTAGTTTTGCTACTGTGTACCTGTCTCTCCTCCCTAGCTACCCTTTCCCTTCTGTTGCTTCTGCCTCCCCCTTTGGCCACTGACCATTTTTGGCTGCCTTTGCCATGCTTGTAGCAGCTGGCCTACTCCTTCCCACTCAGCCCTTTCCAAAACACAACTCCTCTCAGCTGCAGTTTTTTTGTTCTTTTCTGATTTTCAACTGTTCCTTGCAGGAGGAGACAAATTCCAGGCAGCTCCCCCTGTGAAGGACACGCCATGCCTCTCCTCCTCCAGTGCTCTCACCACAGAGTGATCCCTTGTTGCCATTGCTGTATGTGGGAAGGTTACGTGGCACGGGTTGTTGTAGTAGGCCTGGCATGTGGGCTGCCCTTTGTCATGGTGGTATGTGGGAAATGTCTGTGAGGCATGACCTTTGTAGTTGGCTGGGAGCTCAGGCTGGCCAAAATCTGGCTTGAGCACTAAATCAGAGTTCTTGCAGAACTGGCAATAGTTAACATGGAGCTTGGCCTGGGTGTTTGTAGGCAGCGAGCTCTGTGGGGCAAGGTCTGCCCTTGCCTGCCTGTCTGTATGGAGTGCAACACAGTGAGCCTCTATTCTTGGCTGCGACAATGAGGTTCTATGGGAATATGAGTAATTAATAATAATAATAATGGGGCCTCTTCTATGGATGGGCTATTAGAAATGATTTCTTTCTGCCAATTGCTTCTCTAGAATGTGGTTTTGAACTCAGAGACCCTGAAAGAGGTAATCAAAAGACAAGCAGCTGTCACAAACCTTTAGCTTTGTTTATCTAGGCAGTGGTGGAAATTCCTGGAACTAAACTGTCTGATATTTCACTGCTTTTTGTATGTCCTGTTGCAGCACTGAGGTCTTATGCAACTGAGCCTTCTTCTATTAAAGACCATTCTCAGTACAAGTGGGTTTCAACTATCACTATTTCTTCTAAAGGAAAAAGAAGCAAGGTCATGCAAAGCAAACCGATGATCCCCTATTGCTCTGCACTCAATTCACTTAGTGTGCGTGGTGTTGCTGAGTAGAATGAGCTGTGATGGGTGCCATGGTACCTTACTGCAGGGTGATCCAAGTAGCTACAAGAGGTGGGCTCTTGTCTGCAGGTGTGGTCTACAACAGTGATGGTAGCTTGGAATCTGTACAAACAGCGTGGACCTAAAGTGAGGATAAAGCATTTGGTTGCTTTGACATACTGCAGTCCTTCAACAGCTGTCCTTCATTGCTGTTGCTGCTGGGATGGCATCTAGGCCACAGGTTGTCGTTTAAATGAAGCTTGTGTATGATGGTGTAAGAAGCACTGCAACACTGGTCTGCATGTCCACAGGGTTCGTCTTGGTCTGAAGGCTCCTTCTGTCCATCTTCTTCCCCACACTGAGGAGAAGCGGGACTGTACAGGCCTTAAGAAGGCCACAACCTTCTTTGTAGCCTTTGTCAGAACTCTTGTAAAAAAAGGTAGTAGTGACTCCTAAATTTAAGGTTAGGTATCCAGAACATACTTTGTCCTTCTACTTTGTTCCATAATAATAAAAAACACATTCATTCAATGAATGCAAATCTGATTTATTCAGGAAGCTGGTGACATGATGGTGAAGATGAGTGTGATTGGGACTGTCACATCATAATTCAGGCTTTTAGAGTACTGTGTTCCCAGTAAGCAAGCAAGAATGCAAGCAGCCTCAGCAGATTGTTGATAATGAAGAAGATAGTCATTTCAGAACTTATTTTTCAATCTCTGTTCTATTTCTTTGCTGGTAACCATAGCGATTACAGTACAGCTTAGCAGTTTTAACCTTGCCATCACCAAAACCTCTTCTGGTGACCAGCATGCTACTATAAGGAGCACACTGTGGCCTACAGCCAAAGCCACTGGTACTAACACAAAATTAGATTTTATCTGTTCTCATAAGGTATGCAGAGCCAGGTACAGCAAGTATTTTTTCAAATTATTTTTTATAAACAGATTGGGCTCCATGACAACACTGTGTGAATTATGATCTGAATTCTCTGCTGCTGCACCACTCTTGAATTATGCTAGCAGAAGATTTGGCCCTCTGTAGTGTTAATTCATACAACTCTAATAGCAACTGTCATTATGATTTTCCCAGAACTACAGGGTGTTTTGATGGGAGGACTTGGCAGTAGGATGCAAGTGCTGATGACTCAATGGTCAGTGCTCTGTCTTCTGAGTCAGAAGTGAACTACAGTTAGTAGTTTGGTTTTTTGTATGATGTTGTTATGAGATATAAAGCCATCTATTTTCATGAAATTATTCCTTTTTTTTGCAGGAGGACAACTAGCATTTTTTTTACTTTTTTGTAGATTTGGTGTCAAGAGAGTTACTTCTGATGATGAGTTCACTCTTTCTAGTGTTGAGCTGGTTGTTTCACTATTACGCCACTTTCTCCTCTAAGTGAAGAAGCTCAGTTCTAGAATAAACGATTGAAGAAGGGGAATTGATGGCTGAGAAATAACTACACTATTTCCATTCAATGTTGTCTGCATGTTGTAAGGGTGAAGTGATCTCTGCTTTGAAAGAGCTGGTTTGCAGAGCCTATATGGCCTCAGTGGATGCTACAAATTCAAAGCAGCTTCAAAAATCAAGCCTATAATGTTTTGAGAAGCCTTTGGGGAGAAGGTCCACATTACTTTGTGTCTGTTCTCTGCTAGTTTATCCCTAGCTAGGTACTTTTACAGGGCTGGTGGGAAAGATTAATCCCATTTCCTATCTTTATATCTCAGTGAAACTCGGTCATAATTTGCTAACTTATTCTAAGTTATTAGGAAAGGTGAAACTTTAAGAGCTCATAGGAAATGGGCAAAGATTTGCTGCCTCTTGTTTCTCGTGGATAGCTAAGTCTAAATTTATGATACTGAACTGTGTCCAGACACTTTCCATGCTCAAATGCATCCTAATGAGGTTTAAAACCAAGTTCCTTTCTTAAGCACCCTGTTGCAAGTTCTAAGAGATTCTGTTGATGTCAGTAGGAATCCAACTTTTTGTGGAGTTTTTCATGTTTGGGATTTGTTTGCAGAGAGAGGATTTTCTTTTGTGATAATTGTACCTTAGCTGGGTTATGAGGCTTTTGCCTTGGTGCAGCATGGAGTGAAAAGGGTAGCAGTACAAATGTCAGCTTTTATAAGCCAGGAAGCCCCTTATATTGGAATAGGTAAGAGTGGAAACTGGTCCTCACAGCTAACCTAAAAGTTGTAGCTTTTTGTCAGTGTTAGCTGGAAATTTGAACTAATATACTTGAAAACTCCCAGCAAACAAGCTGTTTTCTGTCGCACTCTAGGTGCGACAATCAAATTCTTGACTGACAAAAGAATGAAATGTGGGCACACTAGTACCCAGGTTAATCAGCTACTCATTTGTTGCACTGCATCTTTCAGAATCTGTTCAACAACTTGAACTAAGAGATCACCAGAAACATTGTACAGCAGTACTTTTTTTTCTATAATATCTATTGAGAGCGTTACTATGAAAATACACATTAAAAAGGCCTAATTTTAAGTTGTGGAAGCTGACGGAGGGGCTGCTAAGTAACTTCTATGTTACGTAGTTTGTGAAAGATAATTTTATATCTGAAATCCATTAGACTCAGTGACTACAGAAGCAAATAGCTGAAACAGTATGCTCTTAAGAGATCTACTCTACCCCTAAAGGTCTCAAATAGACTAAAGTTCCCTTAACAGTTGCATAGAAGCAAGACTGTTTAAAGCAATATTCATTTAGCAATGAAGTATATAGTCCTGGGAAACCTGCTCTCGGTGTCCTTTCTTGAGCAGGGGGATGGACCAGATGGCCTTCAGAGGTCCCTTCCGGCTTCAATCGTTCTGCGATTCTGTGACTCCAAGTAAATGAGTTCTTAAAACTGACTTTAAAAACTTTGGGTGTAGTTGTGGAGGGTCTTTCCTTCTCTATTTGAATTACCTCAGGGCTTTCATAAGATAAAGGAAAGCAAAGCAAGAGATCATGTTTCCAGGAAGAGCATCTCACAAGGGAAGGCTGCACAACAGATTTATCTAGTACTAGAATTAGCTTCATAACCCTGTGGACAGCCTCCTGAGCTAGCTGAAACTGGAATATAGGTGCTGGATGTGCACATTAATTTGGTTTTGTTTGTTTGATCTCAGTGCTTAAGATCACAATCTTTGTTTAACCATACCTTTGATGGAATGTGCTGGATTTCTTATTTCTTTCTTGGCTTTGTCCAGTAATAAGTGTAGTCTAGGTAATGAAACTTCTGTGTATGCAGAACTCTAATCTCACAGTCAACATTAAGAGGTTAAATAGATACTCATGGAACAGCAGGTTCCCTAGAATGTACATTCTTCCCAACAAGCTGCTCGGTGTTGCATGTGCCATGTCTGCACACAGCGATCTACAGCACCTGTGAACAGCAACCTGCCAGGGCTAGAGGCAGGAAAGACTGACAGTGTTGGTTCTTGTAACACCAGTATTAAAGAGCTCCAGCTTCAAAACTGCTCACTGGTTGGCCAATATATAAATAATTTTTGAAATTGCTACTAAAATATGTTTTTATCATGCATCTCTTTTTACTGTATAATAAGTGTAGAGTTTAAGATGATGTTATCAACTCTTTCCCTCAAAAGCAGCCAACAACAAATAAACAGCAACTCTCCTGTCTTCTCTGTGCCTGTGTGCAGGTGTATAATATATGTGTGTACATATATACACATGCATATATGTAATATATAAGTATATAAGCATCACTGGGAATTAGATGAGATGCTTGTCAAACAAACCACAAGTGTAAGTCTGTTTTCAGCAATCACTGTATTTGTGATCACAATAAAATTGATTGTGATATAGAAAGTAAACTTGCCTCTCTAACTGGCTGAAATGAAACAGTTTCTAAATTAAGATTAAAACAATTCAAAATAGCTTGCAGCATTTCCTTTCAACTTCAGTGGAAGTCTGTTTTATGTCCTAGGTATTGTCTCAATTTTATCTACATATTTATGTCATTCAGAGTAGGCAGTTTTTAACTTCCTTTGTAATAGAAGTACAAAGTAGTTTGACAAAGCAGCGAGAAAAAGAGCTTGCACTTTATTATTCATTTCAAATTGTAATATGAATTATATCTTCTGTAACTTTTTTTTGTTTATTTTGGCCATAATGACATAAAATGTTAATCATAGAATCGTAAAGGTTGGAAAAGACTCACTAAGATCATCTAGTCCAACCATCAACCCATTGCCACCATACCACTAAACCATGTCCCTCAGTGCCACACCCACACATTTCTTGAAAACCTCCAGGTATGGTGACTCCACCACCTCCATCCCATTTACGAAATATTTTCCCTTTCTGTAAATGTTTTTTGACTTGCGAATTAAAGTGAACTCCTTCACAAGATCTTATATTTTTATGATAGTCCTTGTAAGATGTGCAGGTAATCATGCTTTGTGGCTGCATCCAAAAGAGCACCAGAAAGCAGCAGAAAGGTAGTTGTAATTTATAACTGATAAACTGGACTGCTACTGTTGACATAGACAAAACAACATGATTTCTTTTTTATGCTACAGTTGTTGTCCAAAATAATTTCAACAGTTAAAGTAGACTTTGCAATATTGACATTTTCATAAGGTATTTCTGTGCAAATATTACATTTCTGCATAGTGCTGTATACCTGTAATAATTACCCCTGCTTAAAGAAGCCTTGTTCATAATTTATGAATTACACTCACATTCCCACAAGCTCAGAATATTTAAGTAGTTTATTATAGTTATACACAGACAGTCATGAAGAAGCTCATTTTTAATTCATATGGGATTCAGTATTGCATAAATTGACAGCTTTTAGTGTCAAACATACAATGAGATGATCTGGGGAATATTCCTGCATGCGTATGTGAAATCCGGTGGTGGGTACAGGTGCAGCACTGAGAGCCTGTCAGGAAGCAAAGCCTTTGGGGTGCTGTTAGGTCTGGGCTATCTGTCTTTCTGATGAAGTGAAGCTTAGAGAGCCGTTGAATTTTGATGGTACATTTTTCTAAAGAGAGCGCCTGAGGATAAGGGGCTGGTTTGAAACATTTTAAGGAAACCAGGCTGGCCCAGATTTTCTGCGCAATTGGAGTTTACAGAAATGAATTTACAGTAGTCCAAAGAGACCAGGTATTCTCACTGTCCCTGAAATCCTATCGTGTGAGAACAAGGATAATTAAGCCTGCAGTCATATAAATTATTCCTGTTGTTGTCTTACCGGAATAAAGGATTATTGCCTTTACCTATTGATTTTCTCTCCTTTGCTCCTCACTACATTGCCCACTACTGATGGCCTGATTGCTCCTTAATGCATTTTTGGAAAGCATGTGATGACAAGCAAAGTCTAAAATCTTCAGTCATAGAGTTTTAGTAATATCATGTGGAAAAGAGAAACGTAGGGGATTTTTTTTTATGGGTTTGGCATAGCATTAGGATCAGATGAGAGAGAAAAGTAGAAGGGAAAGAAGGTAGGCCTTGAGGGGTGGAGATGCTCCATGGTTATAACAGGGAAGCCACCTGGACTCTGAATTGACTAAAAAGCTACAGATTGATCCCAATCAGTATTCCAGAAGCTATTTCTCTGTCTGAGCTTTCACACTGGAGTTGGCTCTTACTCCTTTGATCTGGATGCTTCCAGTGCTATGCTAAATAAAGGCACAGCAGTATTTGAGACCTTTAGAGAGTCTTTGGTTCAGCTGTGTGTCCCTATAGGCTGGGCCAGCTGGTATAGGGCAGCTGACAGCACGGGAGCTGTGATGAAGGATGTGCTTTGGCTTGGAGTCTACTATGTTTATTCTGGAGGTTTTTGATGCTGCATGGAGCTTTAAAAATTAATTAAACAATCCTGCCTTGTTTGCAGTCAAGAAATAAGACAAGCTAACTCTCAGCTACCTGCTCTGCTCCTCTGCGGGATGCAGAGTTCCTTAATGATGCTGTAATTGCAGGGAGCATCCCTCCACATTGGCTCCTCATGCAGATGAAAATGTTTTTTTTTTAATGCAGTGCTGTTGAGTTTTGCTATCCCTTGCAGGGAAGGTTGTTGGGGCTGCCTGCTCCTGAAAAGGCATTGCTGCTTTATGACTACCTGGGAAGGCCAATTTCTTCTCCAAGAGAAGAAGAGGGGGTACCTGAGGAAAGTGGTCCTTGGTTTTGTTTGCATCAGGTGTCAGAGCAGCAGGGGGTTAGCTGGATGGGATGCATGTAGAGCAGCCTGGTGAACACCAGCCGGGGGATCTCTTCAGGGCTGTGGCTTGTGCTTACCTTGGGAGAGAATGTTGCATTTCTTTTGAATGTATTTTTACAAATGTAGCTTGAAATCATTTTCAGCGTGGTCAGAAATATTCCATGTGCATGCTTGAGAACTGCAGGAGCTGCCAAGCCTTGAGTAGTGCTTCTCTTGGCTGTGGGTAAATGTACTGCTTTTGCTGACGTGTCCTGAAAGTTATCAGAATCTTCTCAGTTGTGTTGGGGTAAATAAGGTTTCAAATAATGCTCTTCCTGCATTTCTGTAATTTTAGTACCTCAGCTGTGGAAATATAACTGAGGTAGAAACTGAGCTTCTGGAGTCCTTTTGGCTGAGAGCATGTGCGAAGTGGTGAACTCAGCATGGCTTTCATTTCGAACGGTAGCTATTTGGGAGACACGTTTAGAAAAGTCTTCGGGATTTTTTTTTCTTTTTTTTTTTTCTTTTAAGTGTTTTCTGTAGATTTATCATGAAGTGCTAAGCATGAAAACCTAAAATGTCAGTTTTTTCCACTCCTCTTTCCTGAAGGGAGGACTGGTGGCAGTGGATGAGGAGAAGACTTGCTAATGCAGCACAAAACAGATCCTTCGTTATTTTGACTGCAGTCTTTTTTGATTGCACTGGCTAACCAGGTATCAGACATGTGGAACTGAGAGAGGAGCTGACGTTTCTGCTTGTTAGCTGATAACTTTGTGTTTGATATTTCCATGTGTCAGACAGTGCATTAATTTGAATGCTCAAGTGAATGTACGAAACTAAATATTTTGATGGTTTATTGTTTTCTGTTCTCTTTTCCTTCCGCGTGGTATTTCTCAGATAAGGCTTCTTTACACAGTCAGGTGCTGGATGAGTTGGTCAGAGTGATATTTGGTTAGTTTCATGTTCGGCTTTTTGGGTTTAGTGTTACACCCCGCTCTTTGGCTGAATGGACATAGCTCTTGCAGTCCACAATGGATGGGTAACATTAAAAATGATACTTTGGGATGAAAAGTCTGTTATAGCCACAAAATAGTCTAGTTTCTATCTATCAACTTTCTGCATTATGTGTGGTATTACTACATTTGTTTTTGCCTACCTATATATATATATATAAAACATGTAAAACTTGCTTCCAGGGCAATGTAGGCCGGTTAGTCATGATCGTAGAATCATAGAATCCTTAGAGTTGGAAGGGACCTCTGAGGGTCTAAGCCCCCTGCAATGAACAGGGACACCACAGCTAGATGAGGTTGCCCATGATAATTTCTGCAAAAGAAAATGGGTGGTTGCCTACAAGTATTTAGAGAGTTCTTAGCCTGCTGCAAATCTCTGTCCTAGAAGCTCTGATTTAATGGAGAATATGGCTAGGAGACTGTTTTCTGCAATCAAATTAACATGAATTTTTATTAAAAGAATAATTGTGGATTATACAGAATAGCCTTAATGGAAGTGATACTACCAGGTTGTGGCTTTGTCTCATGATTCCTTAATTAAAGCTGTGTTTTAGGCTACTCTGTATCAAAGCCTGAAACTTAAGTCCTGCCATTATGTCTTGCTTACATGCCCAAGGCTTTCCTGGTATGTCTTCGTCTGCAATCAGAAATACGAAATGTGATTGTTCTTCCAAATTACTGTTTAGACTGAAATGTCAGTGGGGACTATAAAGACACCACTTAAACTGGAGGCTTGAACTGAATGTGAATTTGCCTTGTCTTCGCTTCCATTGCAGCAAGTTTTGCTAAACAGTGGTTAGAAGGAATCACAGAATTACAAGTTAGACTTTCTAATCTCAGACTTGTTAGTATTTCAGCAGTGTTTGCTGTATTGTCTGCATTTCTTTCCTGCTGCTGAAAAGGTGAGGGGAGAGATTGCCTCGTCAGTGCCAGCCTGTTGTTTGTTGGAAACACAAAATACATTTGTAGTGTGAACACACTCAATGAAAAATTGTGTATTTTATGGAGTTTTGTTTTTATTTTCTCAGTATCCCACAGTGCAAGGACTGGAAATAAAGGAGCCTTCCCTGTGTAGGAGGGCAGGAATGTGCCCTCAAAACCAGGCATGCTGTGACTGCTAACCAGCTGGGGGAAGAAAAGAAGGCAAAAAAACCCCCAAAAAAACCCACTCAAACAACCCCAAACTTCACCTTCTAGACCTTAGTTCACTTGTCTCTTCTGGCCTAAGGATTATGCATCTTTTTTCAAATTTGTAATGCTCTGTGTCTGGCCTATAAAGTTACCTCTAATGATTATATAAGAGATTTTTCTTACGTAGTTTTAAATCATAGACAGATAGTTGCTGATGGATATGTGTTATCTTTCTGTATTTCCTGTTGTGTTGCCTTGGTTTCTTAATTTCTTGTTTTTCTTTTCAGAGCCTCTATCATCTATTTCCAATTACCAGCCTTTATTTTCTCAAGTGTTCAGAGTGAATTTCTGGAAAAAATGCACTATGTGCAGCTGTCTCGGCTTTCAAAAATATTTCTTTGGTTTGTATTCGGAGACTACTGTAGCAGTAAATAAACATGGGATTATTTTGGAAGAGGAAAATATCTATTTGCTGGTGTTTGTTATATATGCAAAGGCATTTAAAATTGTATTTAGTTTGCAAGTTATTATGGAAATTAGTTACCTCACTAAAGCAAGAAACAGCTGACAAAAGAAATCATAAGGCTTTTCTTGTTTTTTTTTTTTTAATTGGTTTAAGAAAATCTTATGTAGCAGTTGAGCTGAAAATCTGGGCTACTGTGATAGCCCATCAGAAGATGAGCTGCCACATTGAAACACCCCTATATATATATATTTATATATTCACTGCTGTGAATTATTTTCTGTAAGGAAGCACTTCAGTGTAACTGTGCTCTGCTGTACATGTTAAATATTTAAGTCTACCACTGAAAAAGAGATTTGACTTGCATGACAGTGAAGTACTATTTTTGCTTTAACAGATTATGCCTTGTAAGGTGAATTCACCTTGTGCATTTGGGAGAGATGCTTTGTAAACCTCTGAGGAATCTCCTCATCTTCCGTTCAGTTGTTTTCAAAGAGTGTTTCTTTGTCTGCAGTAACTCTGGTCGCTTTTCTCTCCTCCCCTGTACCTTTGGATACCTCTCTGCTATTCCTTGTCTTTAGACTTTAGCATCCTGGAGAAGGGGATCCCCAGCTGTGGGGATTGCTGGGCATTTGTGGCAATGAGTGATGTGATTAGTGGGCATGGTGGTGATGGGTTGACGGTTGAGCTAGATGATCTTAGTGGTCTTTTCCAACCTTAATGATTTTATGATTCTGTGATTGACTTGAAGGTTGTTAGGTGCTACTGCCATACAGGTAAGTCAGCACTGGGATAGAATTCCTACATTCACTGAAGTTAAAGGCAAACCTCCCCTTGGTTTAAGCCAGACTGAAATTGCATCTGAGTAACCAGTTATTGCTTTTGTCTTTAATAGCCTTACATAGTGTAATGAAATGGATTTATCTTTCTGACATATAGCCTTTGGGACTCCTTTCTTAGCTCATCGTGGGACAGACTAGCAGACTGCAAGAGGACACCTGTGAAAGTGCTACCACTGAGAGGAGCTACTGGCTTAAGTAGATAGGACAACAAACTTCTGGATGGCTTGATGTTAGGGGAGAGATCCTATCCAAAGTGCTTACAGCTCCATCATTCCAATTAGCTCTTGGCTGGATGAACAAATCTGTAGAGTTTAAGGCTAAAAACACTTACAGTTTGTGTAACCTGACCTTGTAAGTGCTGGAATATAAAACTCCTGTTTGTACCTCACAGTTTGCACCTGGGCGCCTTTTGAGAAGGCATGCAGTCTTGGTGTGAAGGCATCAGGAGGACTCTAACATTTCCTTAGTGATTAATTTTATTACTTAATTCCATCTGTGATTAAAAATGTGTTCCTGACTTTATATTTGGATGTGTTTGGTTTTAAATTCCAGCTACTGTTTCTTTTTGTGCCTGTTTCTCCTTCAGGAAATAGCCCTAAGGGCGTGACAATTTCTGCCTGAGGTGATTTTTTCTTTTTTTCTTACTCAACTCACTAGTCTATTGCCTTTCATCTGCTAAACAAAATGAGCAGCTTACCTTCAGTGCTGAGTTTTCATATAACCTTGAGACAGTATTGTAATTGTCTGCATCCGCACTAAATTTTCAGTGTCTCCAAAAAGAAACAGGCAATTGCAACTCTCAGTTAATCCAATATACGTGTATCTAATGCCTTACTTGGGGAGAAAAGCTATGTTTGTTGCTCTCTAAATCCTTTCTATACATCTGAGGATTGGATTTGTTCTTTTCTGACATGGAATCATATTGAGAATTGCACTGAATTGCTCATCCTCTTCCATGTTTCACTTCTTCCTTGAGCTTTTGTAGTTGCAAAATAACTCATAAAAATATTGAATAGCATCAGGACTGGACTTTGCTAATTAGGAACAACTTTTTATTTGAGTTAAAATTCTTCATGTTTGATCCTGAATAGAAAATGGTGGCATGGGTTTTATTAAAAAGCATACTTGACCCTGTGTTTATGTATATCGTAAAATTGTATAACTCCAGGCAGATAATATCTGGATAATTTTCTGGAAGTTAAGAAATAAGAAAGATTTTGTCAGTCAAGTTCTCAAAATTTTGTATTTCTCTTCAAATGAAAAAATTGGGAAAATACTAAGTTTCATATCTTTGAGATACAATGGGATGAGTGGGATAGCAAGACCTTTCAAACAACATCCAGAAAAATATTTATCTCCATTTTCTATTTTTTCCATAGCTTCAGGTTCAGTTTATCAAAAATAGATTTTAGAGGACTTTAAGGCTGCAAAGTTTCTTTTATAAAAGTACTCACTGAGTTTTATAAAGCCAAAACCATCAGCAGTATGTTTATCTTCAGTCATATCACTCATAGTGCTCCACGGTGCTTTGCGAAGCTAAGAGGGAAACAGCTTTTTGGGTCCTAAGGTAACACTTGACCAAATCTGCTTTAAGATTGGAGTGTCTGTGTGTTAATGTATTTGGTTAAGAAGCAGTTAACTGGGGCTGTTGGGAAATAATTATTTTCTGTGAATGTTGTAGCTAAAATCAGGGCAAAACTGAGCTTCCTTAGAGATAGAGAAGAGGTAATATCATAGTGCTTAAGTCATCGCCAGGGGATCCAAAAGGTTTGGAATGAAGTCTTCAAAATGTAGCAAAACACCAGCCTGAAGAAAGGCCTCGGCATGCTGTGTGATTGGCCTGACCAGGTAATTATTTCAGTTGGGCCCTCTGCTATGGTCTTTGTGCTGTGGGAATCCTTGTTTTCTGAGGAGATAAGATGAAATTAAAGTTCAGAGGAGTTCTGTCATCTCTTGCTCTGAGAGCAACTTTGTTCACAACAGACGTTCATCAGTGCTCATAATATGCAAAACACGAATCTGAACCTTATTTATTTCAAATAAAGTCTGCCAAAGCTGAAAACTATGATGTTTGAATGTGCAGTTTCTTTAGAAATTTTTAACAGCCATTTTCTATTGTTCTGAAAAGGAATGGATACAAGCAAGACTTGTGTTAGGCTTGCATTGAATTTGTTCAATCTGAAGCCTCAGCATCTGGCTGTTAGTGTCTTAGAGTGGTACGATTCAGTTTTCAGTCTTCCTTAATGACCTCAATCTGACAAACCTGGGGGACTTCAAATAAAAGCTATCAGTAAGGTAACCAAGGTGACCAGTGAGATGTTAGCAGATCGAGTGGAGGGCACTTGGGAATGTTACTGCTAGGTAATAAGCTATCATTATACCTTTACCCAGTCTGCCTTGGAGTAAAACCTTAGGGCTTCTTGTAGAGTTACATATCACTTGGTGGTACTGATAAAGGACAGCAGTTAACAGGTGGTGAAGATGGCAGCCTGGATGGTGGCACCTTGCTTGGCAGCAGACCACCTCTCATGATGGTGGTCAGCCTTTCTGCTGGTCAGCTATCCTGCTGGTTCATTGTGGTATAATGCCATTTCAATGATATGCATCGGCAGCTGAGTTGCAGGATCAGCACTTGCTTTCTCACAGCTAAACGTGTTTGACAGGCCACAGCAGGGAGGGTACAGTAACTGCTCAGCCAACCACATTAGTTAAGTATTTTTGAGCTCAGGATGGCCAGTCACACAGCTCTTCTTAGGCTGATCACATTATTGCTCTAATGTTGGATCATAACCTCCCCAAGGAGATGCTGTTGCTGTTCTCCGGAGGTCAGCCAGCAGGATATCAACACCATGATGGGGCTATTCCTCTTCTGTTTGTGTAAAGGTTATCTAATGGAGTGGTGGGTCATGTGAGTGGGCGGTTACTCATCTATGCTTTAAGTTAGCACATCTCCTTTCTAGTGTCCTTGGGAAGGTATATATTTTTATCACTGTCAGTCACTATTTGTATTATTATGGCTCATCTGAGTCTTGACAATGGAGTTGGACCTCACTGATGTAAACACTGCACAGGCACAGGACTGGAAGATAATATTTGTCCCTGAAATCTTATAACTGTTAACACATGGTATGATCTAGCAGTGAAAACTGGTGATATAACTGGACTTCCTGTTGGTTTTTTTTTTTTTTTTTGGAAATAGTTGCACAGCTTGCACAATTATCTTTTAAAGGATAAAGATGCAATTTATTTGGAAACAAATTCAAATATACATTTGACTTTAACAGAATAAATGTGTTTGTATAGACAAGCACATTAGATTTGGGATTTTGCTGAAAAAGCTTTTTCTCTTATTTGAAATGGTATTTTTATTACGGTTTTATTACTCCTTACCACTACCACAGTCTAGCTGTCGTATTTATTTGCTTCCAAGAAGTGAATGCAGAGCTCTTGGAGAACCACAATTACTTTGAAGTCATGAGAAGTGTTTCTTGTTTTTACAAGAACTTAATCAAAATGCATTTAAAGGAAGGTTTTGTGGAGAGGAGTTGGATGAATTCATGTTGTCTACTTTGACATACTAAGAGAAGCACACAGAAATCTGATGCAGCAAGAAGAAAGATGGGGAAACCTTCGGTAAGTTTAGAAAAACAGTTTATCTAGGGTGAAGGGCTCATGGCAGTGATCACTAGGCAATGTAAGTGTACTTGGGCAAGCAGGCAGCAAACTAACTTGGGTTTTGGGAATGTCCCATTCAGGTATAGTGAAGGCTTAAAACTCTATTGTACTTCCAGTCCAGGAATGGGCACAGAATGAAGGAAATAGCATGGACAAGGTCCACAGTTTGATTTGAGTGGAAATTGCCTGTAAGGGGTTTAGGGTGAAACTATTAATTGTAAAGTGCTGAGCCCTTTGGGAGGATCTTTCCTAAGCAATTATTTGTAGGGGAGCAATTGCTTCCCTGCTGGAGTTGCAGAATGGGGTGGAAGCAGAAAAAAAAATTATAGTTTATGAACCTATAACTGTTATTTATCACTTTGAATACTAGTAGTTATATACTGGGACAGCTCAGAGAGGGAGTCAGGCCAGCAGCTGGCTAAGTATTACTGCACTGAACCTCTTATTTGCAAGTGAATGGGCTAAATGTAATGGTTTGTCATGTCCTACCAATCCAGTGGGATTTATAATCCACTAGAAGCAAGTGTTGTTGGGGTGGCTGGGCATCATCACCACTACGCCTTGCTCGGTGAATGCTAAGCTGTGCGATTGTTCTCCCCAAAATGCAACCTGCCTGTATTAAGCACATCAGAGTAGCCTCTGTAGTGGCAACCTTTGCTGTTTTTGACAGCATATTAAATTTAAAATATGTTAAGTTGTTTTTTGGGATGTTGTTATGTTTTGAATCAACATCACTGCAGATTACCCACTGGATTTATATGTGGGTACAGTTTAGTTCATGAATCTAAGATGATAATTGCCTAATTTGATAACACACTGTGGAAACCTTGGTATGTTTAGATTGCTATAGCTAATGAACTTTGCAATCAGACACCATAGCAGCTTAAATCTTGCAAATAAGATGTCTTGTGGGTTTTTAGATTGTTTTGGTTTTAATCCGGTATTGCCATCTATCACTGAATTAAAGAAACAATGTTAACTACAGTGTTGCTTCTTATAGCCTGCTACTGAACATTTCAGCTAAAATGAGATAAAATACTGCAGTTGTTTTGCTTAGCGAGGATGAAAGCATTTAAATTGAAAAATAATTAGTTATTAGTTTCTGTTGTCTTGTGCTTGATTGTCTAGATATCCAGTGCAGCTGTTTCTCTGCATTATTTCCTAGGGGTTAAGAGTAGGTCACACAAAGTACATATTTCAGCTCCAGTAGTCTGGTGTTTTTTCCAGTATACCACATCGTTTTCTAAATGTCTTTTACAGATGTCCTCTGAATACATTTAATTACATTTAAAAATAAATAAATAAGCATAGAACAGAAAAAATATTCTTTTCCCATGTGTGCATATTTATGAAGCAGTTTGATTTAAAACAAAGCATCAAAGAGTTTTGCCGACAATACAAATGAGACATTTTGATATGTCTCTAACTTTTGTTGCAGTAAACAGGACAGACATTCTTTTATAAACCAAGGTTATCTCAAGTGGAAGTAGTGCTCTTCCTCTCCCATTTTGGTTTAGCTGCAGCCAAAATTGTTTTTACCTTGTCTGCTTCAAAGCTATAGAATGTACTGATTCAGTTTGGATTTGGGGAGATGTAATTGCATAAGCTTTTCGTAAATGTTTTCTTCTCTTGGGTGCAGACTCTTTCTCCTATGACCAGGGGCATGTATCAGATTGGTACATGTGAGATGTAACGCTGCTGGATGTCGTGACGTTTTGCAAGGTGCGGTACCCCTTCAGAATTTCTCATGCTTTCACTTTTTGACAGCTCGTCTATGGGATGGTCCCTGTGGCACTCTCAGAAAGTCTCATTACCAATTCTGCAGTTAGCGTCTTTCCTTCTTACAAGTTTTCTCTTTTTAGGCATGTTCTTATTTTCAGTGGTATTGGCAACCTCCTCTGAGCTTAAGCTGCGCCACTCAGAAGAACAAAAAAGGCAGAAAACTTGCATTTTGAATGTGCTGGAAATTTGGTGGGTAAGGTCATGGCTTGCAGTCCACCCCCTCTACTATGCTGTGGTGGTGTGCACTGTGGGTTACTACTCCAAGGCAGCTCTAGGTTAAGGTCTGACATGCACAGGAGATGAGGAAGCCTAAAATGCTGGCTTAAATGTGCCTTCTCTCCAAGGTCCTGTTCCCAATAATGATTAGGAGGTAGTACAGCCAGGGCCCAGTAGGGCTTGAGGAGTGTGAAGGAAACAGTCCTGGCTGTACTGAGATGTTTGACTAGCAGGCTGACCACAAACAAAAAGGAAGTAGGCAACTGGGGGTTGGAACTAGATGATCCTTGAGGTCGATCTGTGATTCTGTGAACTGAAATTAGAGCTACAGATATTTGTGATAATGTTCTTATCCATGTTGTACCTTTTAAAATATGTAATGTTTGGTTAAGTATTGTAAGCATAGTTATATATTAATGGCATCACTAACATGTTAGTTACCTCAAAAGTAGCAGTGCTGTAGCCTGGATCATAACAGGTTGCTAATGATTTGGGAAGAGTGACTGCATCTTTAAACCTGAATTTCTAGATCATTAGTGCAGCTGAAGACAGAAGACATCTAAAGCTTACTGCTTCCACAAACAGTAATTAGTTCCTTTCCAGCAGTTCGTGGATATTTATTTATTCCGTATGATGTGCAGTCATTGATTTCTTTTTTCTTTTTTATTGCATTTACTGTCCTAGCAGTAAGAGGTGGAAGCTAGGAAGAGATGGCAATGGAACATATTTTATTATTGTTACATAAAGCAAAGTTAGTATTTTTTTTTAATGGAAAAGCGTTCTGTTTATTAAATGATCCAGTATGATATTAAGTACAGAACTTGACTATTTGCCATGTTTTTGTGGTCATGGCTGGTGATACTATGACTTGCTAAGCAAAACCACCGTGAGCTTATCCTTGCTTCCCTGCTGTGACAATATGTTCTCAGTAGCATTGGCAAAATGACCACACAGTGCTGCAAGCTGCTGCATTAAGTTCTGCTGGGACTATTTATCTGCTTAAAAGTTGGCATTTTTTTTGGTCAGTGATGAATATACTCAAGGCAGACTATAAGCAGCTGTGGAAATAGAATTAAAGGGACTGCATGCAAAAATGTGCGCTATAAACTAAAAGCACCCAAAGCCTGCAGAGCAAATGGGGAGTTTCCTCACATGCAGCGGTGGGTCACTGCAGCAGAAATGCTAAGTCACAGCTTGAACAAGTGATTGGGCACCTGGTGGGAAGGCAGGGCCAACCCAGGGGAGCTCAGATGCATGCAATGTACCTGAGTGACCAGAAGGGGTGGAGCCAGGATCCACCCCTTCCCAGACCTCACTTAAGGGTTGGCAAGGGAAGCAAAGATACCTTGCTGGAGATATTGTGTACCTGAGGCCTTCCAAGGGTAAGCAGCTTCTTTCCTTTATTTCTGTGCATGTTGCTGTTGTGTTTGAGTATCCTCACTTGCTTCAGCCTGGGATCTTGCTGCTCTGCTGTCATTGCTGTACTTTCTATCATGTTCCAATCATGGAAGGGATCAAACGTAAGTGTGGTGGTGGCAGAATCTGTATTAGCAGGTTTGTTTGTTCTAGACCTTTATTCTTCAGGCTGTGGTCAAAAAAAAATCTCTTAAACCCCTGAGGACTGTGTGCGCAGTTGCTAGCATAATTTAGTTGGGAGTCTTTGTATTAACAAAGTCTCTGCTCAGTGAAGCTGGGCAGCAAGTGGCTGTTTTGTATGGTGCTGAGAAGTCAAGTGGAACGTAAATGGACCCAATGGTGAATGCTTTAACTGATTTACAGTTAGCTCCTTAATTGGAGCTGGTCATAAAAATGCTAACTTTCTTTTTTTGGGGGTGATACTACATCATTCCTAGGCTGAAAGTTCTCATGCAGACGAAATCATTTGTAATGCGTACGTCTCCAGCCAGACACTGGATTAACAGGGTATAAGGGGAATCACAGTGCTTAAGATTTGATTGCATTTTCTGTGGTAAAAGCAGAATCTGCAGCATTGTTTTTGAAATAAGATTTCCTTTTCTACCAAGATATGGAAGGCACAAGGAAAACAGTATTTACAGTTGTAATTCTTGCTAGTTAAATCTCATACATTCTCCTAGTTTAGTCTACATCAGGCACCTTTGAAATATGGATGCTTTTTTTCTTTGGCTAAGGAGAACAGGACAATTTCTCTTTGACCAGGTGAGGTGGCTTCATTTAACTGGCCAGGTGGTAACTGCTGTGAGGGAGGTTATTCTCTCTCCTGAGGAGTGGAAACCCTCAGCAGTTTTGGTCCTGGCTGAAGGCAGAGCTGTTTGATCTCCCTTTGGATAGAAGACTTACTGTGCCTCTGGCACAGGAGCTGTGAAGTCTGGTGCTGCCCACCTTCACATCTTCCTGAGGTGGGGCTCATACACCTGGTGGCTATGTCTGTGCATTAGACAGAAGGTGGTTCCTCTCCCTGGAGTTGGTGGAGCACGCCCTGTGGCACTAGCCCCACATCCACCCCTGGGTATGGCGCAGTGTTTGCCAGGCTCTGAGGCTCTGCCTTGCTCTTCAGCTGGTCCTACTTTCCCCATGCTCCTCTCTTATAGTTTGGTGCTTCCACCACCATGTTGGCTCAGCTGTTTGCATGGCTGAAGTTCCAGGGAGGCTCTGCACGAAGACCTTCCTTCTTCCATCTGTTTCCTGAAAGTATTACCCCCTCATCTCAGCAGGAGGAGTTCTGCTTGCCTGGATGAACTCAGTGCTTCATCTCCTCTGTGAAAGTGTGTCTATTTTTAGCTGTGCTGTGCAAATGGAATTGGAAGGATAAAATGGAAAGAATGGAAGATTTGGCCTGAATGCATGAGAGACAGGAACAAATCTGCCTACAGCTCTCTTAGGGAAACTGCTAAGGGCTATGCTTGTGTCTGTGCAAGTGGTTTTGTATATCCACACGGGGCTGCGGAAATAGAGGAAGGTGAAGCAACCATGGCAGCCTACCTAGTCTGTGGGTTTTCTATTTCTGTGTTTCCTGGATCGTTACGTAGCCCTGCCAGGATCTCTTTGCTCATCATCTGAACAGCTGATTTCCTGAAAACTCTTCATATTTTGTTCCAGCCTCTTCTGGTTTTTGCTTGGATGCTTCTTGAGAAGGGCCATGCACCATGATCACTCAGCTAGTACTTAAGTACTTAGCAATGTTTTGCTTGTTTCTGCCAGGTGTAGGGGCCAGCTTGTAACATGCAAACTGTATCAAAGCCCTGACAAAGACCAGTTGCTCTGGTCCTGTGGTGCTTGCTGAGAGTGGTCACAAGGTAGCAGAGAAATAATACAGCTTCTGTCTCATAGCAGCAGCTTCTTCCATGCAGCACATGCCTCCCTTTCCTTTTGTAGGCTGGCTTCTTGTAAAGGAGGAGCATTCAGAGAACTTTTTGTTTCCACTGATAACAAAAAGTATTTGTGTACCTAGTTATTTAAGCTATTTAGGAATAATTTGGTGAGCAAACTATTTAAAGGAGGGTGATTAACGCATGCTAACCACGCTGTCCAGATGAAGCTGTCTTACTGGGCTAAAATGTCAGTGTTTATCTGCTAATATCTTGAGAGGTTAGTATCTCTGTCTTTAGGCAATGCAGCGTTTTTAGAATACCAACAAGGCAGATGCAGGAAGGAGGCAGAGGACTTCTTAGCTTACATCATCTCATCTGTATGTAAGACTTGCTTCATATTTGTTATTCTGGGAAGCAGTGAATGAGTTTTTTGTCCCATTTTTCTTTTCATTATGTAGTGGAAATGCTAAGTCATGGCCTGAAACAGTGATTGAGCACCTGGTAGGAAGGCAGGGCCAACCCAGGGGAGCTCAGGTGCATGCAATGTACCTGAGTGATTAGAAGGGGTGGAGCCAGGATCCACCCCTTCCCAGACCTCATTTAAGGGTTGGCAGTGGAGGCAAGGGTATCTTGTTGGAGGTCCCTGCATACCTGAGGTCTTCTGAAGGTAAGCAGCTTCTTTCCTTTATTTCTGTGCCCACAGCTGTTGCATTTGAGCAAATCCTCGCTTGCTGCAGCCTAGGACCTCAGTAAAATCTCAGTATGCATCAAAGAAGTTACTGAAGTTCTGATAATCTTTTCTTTCTTTGTAGAGGTAGGAAGAGGCAGATGGAAGAAGGATAGAGCTGCTACAATCTCTTTGTAGAGAGGAACATATCTGAATGAGTTGTTGCTTTCTTCAATAGCTTTGGTTGTGCAACAGTGCTGGATAGCTCTCTTATAGAGGTACTCTACTGTATAAGGTTCTCTAGGATACTTCTGAAAACAATGAAAATTAATAGGAGATATTAGTGTCTCGTCTTCATTGCTGATTTATCTTCTCTGCAAAAACATATTGTACTAGATATTTAGAATCCCAGTCACAGTCTAGCATGTCTTATTGCAGATTTTGTCTAGAGAATAGATTATTTGTGTCTGCAGTTATTGCAGGCATATCTCCTAGACTGATCTGGAAGTGAGCATAAGGTTGTGTGGATGTAATGCTTGGTTGCTGTGGGAACTTCACGATAAGGAGTTTTGAAAAAGAAAACCAAGTCTTGATACATAATGGTTGATCTAACTTTAGTGCCGACTGCTTTAGTGCCTTTGTGCCATTAGCCCACAAACCTGTCCAAAAGGATGGAGAGAAGGGATAGTAACAGCTCAGTCAGTGAAGTAATTTTAGAAAACCTGTCTTTTAGTGTGTTAGTTATCAGCAAAACCTTTGCCTTTCAGAAATAGTTCTCAGTAATCTGAACTGCCTCTTCAGAGTATTTCCAAGGTTGTTCTACCTGTAGATAAAAAAAAAAATTGTGGTTTTGTTAGACAAGATTTAATGTCTTTAGTATCAGCAGCTGATACATGCAGTAAGGAATGACAGAATCATTAAGGTTAGATCATCATAAGATCATCTAGTCTATCCATCAACCTGTGCCTATGACCATTCTAGACCACGTGCTACATTCACGTGGTTCTTGGGCATCTCCACTACCTCCCTGGGCAGCCTGTTGCAAGGCATCACCACCCTTTCAGAGAAGAAAACTTTCCTAATATCCAGTCTGAGCTTCAGTCCATTCCCTCTTGTCCTATTGTTGTTACCTGGGAGTAGGGGCTGACCCTCACCTCAATACAACTTCCTTTCAGGCAGTTGTGGAGAATGATAAGGTCTACTGTGAGCCTCCCTGTTCCCAGGCTGAACAATCCCAGTACCCACAGCTGTTCCTAATAAGACTTGTGCTCCAGACCATTCACAGCTTTGTTGCCCTTCTCTAAACAAGCTCTAGGGCCTCAGTGTCCTTCTTACAGTGAGGGGCCCAAAACTAAGCACAGCATCAAGGTGTGCCCTCACCAGATCTGAGTACAGATCACCTCCCTGCTCCTGGCTGCACTATTTCTGATCCAAGCCAGAATGCTGTTGGCTTCCTGGGCGTGCTGATGGCTCATGTTCAGCCAGCTGTCAACCATCACACACAGATCCTTTTTGTCCTCTTATAGCTTTCTGGCCATTCTGCCCCAAGCCTGTAGCATTGCATGGAGGAGTTGTGACTGAAGTGCAGTCCTGTCACTTGGTCCTGTTGAAGCTCATACAGTTGGCCTCAGTCCATCGATCCAGCCTGTCCAGATCCCTCTATAGGGCCTTTCTGTCCTCAGGTGGATCAGCAGTTCCTCCCAGTTTGGTGTCATTGGCAACTTCTGAGGATGTGCTCAATCCTCCCATCCAGATCATCAATAAGACATTAATCAGGGCTGGCCCCAATACTGACCCATGGGAAATACTTCACTGGTGACTGGATGCCAGCTGGATTTAACTTCATTCACCCTCTGGGCCCAGCCCTCCAGCAAGTTAGGGGCATAAGTGGTGAGAAAAACCTTAGTTTTCAACCAAGATGTTAATGTGTAAAAAGAGGCTTTTCTGTGTGATCTGCACTTCACTCATTTTTGGGTAAGAGATTGCTTTGCTGAATTGAATCATGTAATATCTGTGCATCAGAAAAGGGGCAAAAGCCCTAGAGCTGATGGCACCCTGCGTTTTAGGTTGCTGTCCAAATCTGAGTATTTGCAGAATCTGTGGATATTTGAATTTTAAGGTTTGATAAACACAGATATTTTAGATTAAAAGGCACAGGAAACATGTTGGAGAACTAAGAGGAAACATTCTAATTATATGGTAAATCTGAACCATGTGAATGTGACTAATCCATCTAAGACTTGCAAGTTTGGATTATTGCACAGTGACATTTAGGATACTGAGTATTTGAAAAGAATAAGTTTTTATGTCCTAATTCAGTGCATCTTTTAGTTTATGCATGAACTATTCTGAATCAGTAATCCCTCACCTTCCTTCCAACTTTCACTCTACTTTTTTTTTTTAATTAAGCAAATATCAGGTAATCTACCCAAACATGTGTGGTAAACCATGATCTTTGTTTGGACATATGCTGATTTGCAGTAGCAGATGGTGTGGTCCATTTGCACATGCATTCAGTTAATTAGAATTTTTTATAGAATTCATATGTTCATGAAGGTGCTGCAAGGAAATTGCTGTTAGGAACTAAAACTCATAAGTCTTAAACTTAAAACAGCAACAAAAAAATCACAGAAAGTAACGCTTATGTTTCTGGAAGTAAATGGGTATGCACGCTCTAGATTGTAACCACCCCAGATTAGATTTGGAAGCCTCTTGAGACATAAGAATTTAGAACTTTCAGTAAAGTTTCAAAGAAGATCATTACAGTTACAGTAATATGAATAAATCTCCAATAAGTGAGGTTAAGAAGGAAATGTGATAGCTTTTATTAGACCAAATGAGAAAGTGGTGAAGGCAATCAAGCTTTTCAAGGCCTAGGCCTTTGCTCAAGCCTGAGACAGGAACATTAAATTTAAGCAAACTACTGACTCAGGCCTTTTGTCTTGTGTTTGTGTCATCTTAGTGCCCAATTGCTTTGCAGTAGGAATACTGGATGATGTGCTCACTACAAAAATGGAAGATATTTGTAGTATTTGTCAATGTTTCTTACTGGTTGGACAAAACAAGAAGCTGTGCTGTACTCTGTGGAGTGCTTTCATTTGGCATGTCAATTAATGACAGAACTGGCTAAACACCCACAGAACCTTTCTTGTGTTTAATGATGTATAGATTTAATAAAGAAGAAACACTTCAAGGCTATATGTAGTCATGGTTTTCTGAGAGGATTTCATTGGAGTTTGTTTTGACTTCTGTCACTTCCATTACCATATCCCACAGTGAGGCATGTGATCTACATTATCCCTAGACATGTAACTACGTGGAGAGTCCCAGGATTGCTCTGAAATAGACTTCTTACTAATTTTTAAAATAAATTAGTGTCCAGCAGAAAAGATTCTTGCTTACAAGTATGTGATGAGTCATGGCTAGTGAGCAAGTTTTAGTCTCTGTCTTACGCTTTTTTTTGTAGAGATGACAGCAAGAGTATCTCTGGCGCAAGTAACTTACAAAATAATAATAATAAAAAAAAGTCACCAAGCCCATTCTTAAGTTTTCTAAGCTGTAATGTGTTAATCTGCAAAAGACATTAGGAGAAATGTGTTTTGGCCAACACTGGAAGTACCTTAACAGAACACTTTGATATGCTTAAAAAAAAAAAAGTGATGTAACTTCATGTGTGACAAAACATAGGTGTAATTGTAGTACATGTTTCACAGATACAAAGAGAGAGGTTGAACAGCAGCCCTGGTTTGTGCTTTTTGTAGCCTTTGTGTTTAATGCATTAAGTTAAATGTATTTGTGACTGTCTGTTTGGCAGTGATAAATGGCTTATTGGATCAGAAGTCTGGGATAAATCAATAATGAAACTCCTCCTCCATTGTGCTTACATTTGCTGATACCTGGAGGGATATTACTGAATATCAGAGATGAGGGAAAGAACTCCTAAACAACTGACAAACTGTTTTTATCAGATAGGCACACAAGAACTTTGGAGGAATTCAAAATTCATCCAAATAATTCAGATGTGAAGTAGATCAGTGATCACTTCATGTAATAGCTATCAGAGTAAGACCTCTTGCATATTTCCAGAAGCAGGAGCTTAAAGTAGCTAGCGGAGACTGGAAAGTTCCTTGTGCAGATGATTACCTGTGTCAGCACCTTCTTCTGCACTCAGTGATATGAATCATTTAGATAAGTTTCTGCAGGCCTCCTTTACATTAACTCTTTGGTATTTGGGCTTCCCCCTTGCACCCCAGAATTGTGTATAGAGGTACAAGCTGTACAGAAAGAAGCATAGTGTTGATGAAGTGTCCTGTTGCCAAGTTTATTCTCTGAAGTCTTTATGCTAACTCAGGGCCTTCCCCTCCTTTTTTTCTTTTTAACATTACTAGTCTGGATTGCTTATGAAAGATAATCACCCCTTAAAAATACATGAAAAGATATGTTGTTTGCAGTGTTGGAATGCCAATATAGTTTCTGTGAAAGTTTCAGAGTAGGTGATTGTTAGGCAATTAATAGTACCAGCTGCCAGGCAAATGTAGAGGTGCTTAATCAGATTCATATTCATGCTTTCCAGCTTTGCTGAAACAGTGGGAAATCTGCCATGAGTATAAAACATTGCATAAAGTGCTGTTACCAAAGTTTAGTGTTCCTCTTGGTGTAGCAGAAGGAAAGGGAGGGGAAAAAAGCAGCTTTGTATTAATGGATGAGGATCTTGCTGAAACTTGACTTGTTAAGGAAACAAACATGCTGTCATTGAGTTTTTCCATGCTCCCAAGCACAGGGGGGCTGTGTATCTACAGTGCAGTTTTTGAGCTGCTGTGACACCTGCCTCTAGCAGGGTTGTTTTACTAAGTGAATCTAGGTCACCTGTGGAGATTACGTCAGGTCAATTGTCTTCCTTTCCAGTGTCTGAAGTTCAGGTAATTCGGCAGCTCAGAGACATAATCCAACCAGAAAGCCTGTTGAATCCAATTATGTTGCATGGACAGAGACCAGTAAGTTCTCACTCTTTAGTATTGTGAATGAATTATGAAAAATATAGTTAAAAGGACTATGCAGATGCATACTGATCTTGAACAATGCCCTTCAAATAAACAAAGTACAGGCAGAGGTCCACGAAGGGACAGGAAGGTCCTTGGTTTCCTGCTCTGAGTTCCCAAAACATGGTTTGCCTTTGCATCTGAGGAGGCCTGAGGGCTCCCACTGGCAAAGCTCTCCTGATGTAAGGAAAGACTGGGTACAAAGGGGCTCACAGACACTGCAGTTACAGAGGTGGTTTGTTTGTAGCTGAACAATGCAGGTGTTGTTGAAGAAGGGAAGAAGAGACAGAAGCTCCATGAGGAGTGACTCAGGAGGGCAGTCCCATCCCTAACCTAGGCGCCCCTAGTGAAATGGCAGGAGGGTAATGACATGGCAGTGAGGGAATTGATTGCAGTAGTGAGTCCTTCTCCTTGTAAAATGTCCCATTGCACTGAGCTTTGCATTTTGAAATAAGGAACTATTGAGCTACAAGGAGTACTTAAAAAGTGGTGGTGGTATTCAAGGAAAAGGAGTGAGAGGGCTCAGTGGTCTGTCACCTTTTGTATCTTTTGCACAGTGAATCCAGAAGCTCTGGAAACAAAATGCAGGTGGTAACTGCCCTGCTGTTAAGGGGCAAAAGATGACTTAGCAGCAGTTAGATAAGAAATGGAAGGGAAGCGTGGGACCAAATGGAGTGCTATTAAATGTGAGCAGATTAAAAATAAACATGGCGTAAATATTTCTGCACTAACACTGGAGAGCTGAGAAGCAAAATATGGGAACTAAATGCTTACTTAAGAAGATGTTGACATAATATGTATCTTGGAGTTAGTAGGACTATGACAACTGAGGTGGATAATACAGTATTAAAGTACAGGGAAAGAGCCTGAGTAAGCTTAGCTGATGGAGAAACTGTGTTGCATGATAAGGCTTAAAGTCAAGTCAGATTAGCAGCTTGTCATAAGTAAGAAAACTCATGATGAATTTAGAGTTTAGATGTAGAAAAGAAAAATATAGTAGGAGCATATAATTAGTGTGGTTTCCCATCTTTCTCACAGTATCACTGCTGGTGTGAGACTGTTGAGAGATAAGGTACAACAGTTATGAGAGAGGTCTTCAGTGTCCATCTACAGTGTGTGTGTGTCATAGTGGGCTGGGAGCCTAAGCTTTAGGCATAGTGACAGATTCATGGACTGAGTAATTAGAGGATTCACAGGAGGGCAAGGCGCTACATGATTCTTTGAGGTCTGTATGCAGGGTGGTTTCAAAATGTCAGGGCAGAAAAGCTGTCCTGGTATAGTAGCTAAAGTATGCATAAATTCAGCATCTCTCCAGGGCAACAACAGCTAGAAAACTCCTTTCAAAGCCAAATACAACAGTACTGAGAGCAGAAAAGGTGCTCACTTGTGTATGTGTGTTTTGTTCTGGTAAACAAACACTGTAAGTTGCAGTTAAGGGACAAACATCTGTGGTGACTTAAAGACACTGTATTAGGATTTCAGACAAGAAGTGTTGTCTTCTGAGAAATGGAATAAAGGAAAAGGGGAAATGGTGTGGCTTTATAGCAAGGACTAGGAGGGTGATGTAGACAAAAAAAGACAAACACTAAAACATGTAACCCCTTGAAGACTCCCTTGGAAAGCTGAAGTTGGATGCTAATGAGGAACATAAATAACAGAAACCTGGAAGGTCAATATAAACTTGCAGAAAGAGTAAATAAACAATGCTTTCTTTGCAAGTATGCTGGGAGTACTAATACTGTCACTGATTTTTTGTAGGGTCACTATAGAGTTTAAAAAAAAAATTGTCAAATCTTTTAAATTGTGTTGGTAATAGCAAAGTATTTTGTTTATCCATATCTTCACAATGGAAAAGGATGGAGACATGCATAGAATCACAGAATTGCTCAGGATGGAAAAGACCTTCAAGATCATCAAGCCCAACCACAACCTAACCATGCTACCCTAACAACCCACTGCTAAATCATGTCCCTGAGCACCACATCCAAACAGTTTTTAAACACATTCAGGGATGGTGATGGTGCAGTCCTTCTTTATAAGGGAGCGTATACCAAAGGATTTGCCTCCCTCTGTGGAAGGGCTGAGAGGAGTAAGCAAGTAAAATAGGTGGTACCAAGTTGTAGTGATGATTCAAAATGTGTTAAAGAACCAAGAAGCTAATTATTCTAAGGAGCCTTTTGCTTTAATATAATTCTGCGCCAGAGGACTGAAATAACAGTAAAATGGGGTGAGGAGGGAGAGGCAGTTTTCCCAGGGAAGATCAAAATTCCCATTGTCTGTGTGTGGGAGGCTAATGGAGATTATTTTCAAGAACAGAATTAACCTTTGGATAAACAAGATACATAGCACCACAGTTGACGTGGCTTTTGCAACGGGAAGTTATGCCTTGCTACCTTACTGGAGTTCTTTTGAAGCACATGATGAACATGCAGACAAAGATGACCCCCAGGAGATGTGATATGCGTGACAGAATCCTCCACCACTCCTCTTTTAAAAATATATAAAATATAATTTCATAGCTGTAATGGTCCTAAATGTTAAATATTCGTACAAATTAAAA
Source organism: Numida meleagris (assembly GCF_002078875.1). Taxonomy (NCBI): domain Eukaryota; kingdom Metazoa; phylum Chordata; class Aves; order Galliformes; family Numididae; genus Numida; species Numida meleagris. The sequence continues at coordinate 60,026,819 of NC_034409.1, read as the reverse complement.
TTGATGAGAAGTTATGAGCTGCAGGTATGAGTAAAATGAGGAAATCTCATGGGTAAAAGAAAGTACCAGTAAAATACTGCAGAGGCCTTTGCTGGAGCCTGTGCTGCTCAGTATATTGATGAATGACTTGGAATAGTCTAAACAGGGAAGTGATCAAGTTGCTGATGATACTCAGGTAGTCATGGTAGTCAAACTGAGATCTTAAAAGAAAGAAAAAATGCCAACAAGCTTGATGAGTTTGTGCAACTTGGCAACAGAAGGGCAAATAAAAATCAATGCATTGATTTGAGCTGACACTTCCACTTGAGAGCTGACATCTGAAGGTTATAAAAGACATTCTCCTGAAAACAACCTCTCAGTATGGTCAGAAAAAAAAATACAAACAATAGAAAATACTAGGGTGAGAAGAAGGAATGAGCAGAAAACTTCAGTGTTGCTGTATAGGTCAGTGGTTCACTGATGTCTTGAATATGGTGCGCAGTCCTGGCCTCCCTCCTCTGCCACTCCTAAAATGGTATAGTTTAACAGAAGTAATACAGACAGTGACAAGGATGATTAGAGACACAGGAGGATTTCTGAAAGAGGAATGATTAATTACAGTGTGATTCTTCAGGCTGCAGGAGAGCTACAGTGGCAGGGATATGATGGAGGTCAATGTGTCTGTGACTCTCGAGGAGGAGATACCTGGGGAATGACTATTCACTGAGTCCTCCAGTGCAGGAATAAAGTGGCATCACTAACTAGTAGGCTACAGGTTAAAAGCAAGTAAAATAAATCCTTCTCTGTACAATGTAGTTAGCTGTAAAATTTGTCAGGTGGCACTTCACTGCTTTGTTTCACAGGGTGACAGAACATGTTTCTGCTCGTACCTGCTGAAACCTGTGGAAGTGCCAAATGTACAAGCTACTGTGTGTTCTGAGGATATCTTACTGTGCTTTTCAGCTGCTTCCTTCCATAGGACTCTTCTGTTGCTAGCTGTTGGAGATGGTAATTCAGCCTCTGACTGACTTGTATGGCCTTCTTAAAAATAGAGGAAAAAAGTGAGTTTAGGAACAACTGACTTTAACTTTCAAACATCTTTCATATATCTGTTTTTATATCATGCACAAATAATTCCTTGTCATCCCTTCTATTTTTGTAGCTGCTTTAGATCTGTGAATGAAGCAGGTGAGAACTCTGCTCACAGAAAAGCTGGTGTGGCTCCAGGTTGTACCTGTTGACATAGAGCAAGCTCACTAAATTGCAGACAGAGTCACTGGTGAGCAAAAAGTGAATGAAATGCTGTTTGGAGTTATACAGTGTGCTGGCTTTTTTGGTTTCCTGTTCTGCCTGTCAACGTGGTTGTACTCATCCTAGTGCTGACTGAAGTGGGAAAGTGGGAATGTGAGGTGAGGAGAAGGAAGGACAGAGAAGACTGTTTATGGAAGCAGCCTGTGCTTAGCTTGGATTGCCAACCCGTGCATCTCAGGCTGTTTATGGAAGTCTCATGCACGTAGTCACTGCATGAGTGTTGCATTTGTTTAATGAAAATTGTTTTTCTTTTTGGAAGCAGGTGTAGAAACAGTTTGGTAAATCTGTTTGATCCTGTAAGCTAACAGATAAGCTTGTACTAGCAAATGAAGTTAAAAATGTTGCTAGCTGGATTGCAATTAATGAGAAGAAGTTTTGCAGCACTTTTGCAATAAGATTTTTTTTAAGTGATTTTGCAGCTTAGGCTGCAGATTCTTTGTCCTGTCTGTATTGCTGTGGGGCTCAGAAGCCTCAGGAAGACTTTAGAAATCTTTCGTGTTCTTTCACTGAGAGTGTGACCCAGCAACCATTTAAAGAACTGGACTCTTTAAATGCTTTCTATTTGTGGTGTTTGCAGAGCAGAACAGAAGCATTAGGCTGGCAGTAGGAATCACAGGAAGAAACAAGCCATTCATTCCTTGCAAAATAGGTCAGTGCTCCCAACAGCCTGGGGTAAGTAAGGGGCAAACTCCACAGTGTTTGTATTAGCTATGAATGGGATGGAGAGCATAAACTACGCATAACCCTATCTGAGTAAGGTGTGAGGTACCTTAGAAGTAGGGAGGGCTTGTCTGAGGATGAGCAGTGGATGGTGTATGGAGAAAGTCTATGCTTAGTTATCATACGACTAACCAGTGTGAGAAACAGCTTTAAAAAACACAAATATTACCAGGCACTAATTAGAAATATCTGTGTAGTTCTGTTTTAATAGCCAATTGGTTTTTATTACAGCCTTGATAAGTGTTCTGTTTTGTCTCAGTGGTAAAGTCAATTCCTGTTCATGACTACTTCTTTCTGAATATTGACACTTTTGGCTCCCGCTCTCTTCCTATGGCACATGAGAATTGGTGTTTATGGTCCATACTGCTTTAGGGTGCAGGAAAGTGCTGTGTTTAAATCATGTAAGTGCAAAAAAAAACAACAGCCATGTTTTTTGAATTCACCTAACAGTAATATTTTTCTTACATGAAGGAAAAATCAAAACATGTACTTCAGAAAGCATAACTTTCTGATTTAAAGAAAAAAAACCCCATAAAATGTAGATGGCTTTTACTTAAAGACAGAGATGACCTACAGATAAAAATATAAATTATCCAGGTTTAAAATGGTCACTGTAGTAATTTGTAGTGTTAATATTCTGAATAGTTAAGCATTAACTTTTAATGAGCTGTTTAGTGCTCTTTTTCATTCCCAGAGTCTAATTTTGTATATACTTAATTGAGATTGCATGGCCAATTGATTTTTTTTTTTTTCCTCTTACAAACTCTACCCATGGTAAAGATCTGTGAAGCAATTTATACCAGTTAGAATTTGAAGGTGTTCCTTCCCTTTTCGTAAACTGACCAGATCCTTTAAAGCTGCAGGGTGCTTGAAAATCCATTCCTTGTGCCACAGTGGACATTTTGATTCAATTACTCTACTTACATTCCTGCAGTGCAAGCTCTTTTGTTCCTTTTCAGCTGTTCTATGAAACTACCAGAGATATTTTCGGGTAGTAGTTTCGAGTAGACCTCAAAGCCCACCCAGTCCAACCCCCTGCCATGGTCAGGGCTGCCACCCACCAGCTCAGGCTACCCAGGGCCCCATCCAACCTGGCCTTGAGTGCCTCCAGGAATGGGGCACCCACAGTTTCTCTGGGCAGCCTGTGCCAGGGCCTCGCTGCCCGCTGGGTAAAGAATTTCCTCATTACATATAACCTAAATTTCACCTCTTTTATTTTCAAGCCATTCTCCCTTGACCTGTCACTATCAGATGGTGCAAAAAGACAGTCTCCACCTGGACATAGAGCCATTGACCATAACAGTCTGGTTGTGACCACCCAACCAATTATTTATCCATGGAATAGTCCATCCTTCAAATCCCTCTCTCTCCAATTTAGAGATAAGAATGTGGTGTGGGACCCTGTCAAAGGCCTTGCAAAATGGAGGTAGACAACATCAGTTGCCCTTCCTTTGTCCACTGATGCCATCTCCATCATAGAAGGCCACCAAATTGGTCAGCACTTGGTGAAGCTGTGCTGGCTGTCTCGGATCACCTCCTCATCTTGTATGTGCCTTAACATCTCTTCCAGGAGGATCTGATCCACAGTCTTCCCAGGCACAAATGTGAGGCTCGCTGGCCTGTAGTTCCTCTGGGTCTTCCTTTCTTCCTTTCTTGAAAATGGGAGTGATGATTCCCTTTATGATACATTCAATTATGATTTAGGTATTCAGATAGTGTTAAAATGGTAAACCAGATTTTTGTGGTTGTTTGTTTCTTGTTTTCTAAAGTGGAGCAAGTTTCTTGTAAGCTCTCAGTAGAAATTCCTGGGATTTACGAAGATCTGATGTCCACAAGACTTTCTCTTGTGAGAGCATCTCTTTTCTGTGATAATGCAAATTATATGGTTTGTTTTTGAATACATGTTACTTTGACTGCACTTAAGTACTCAATGGTAAAATTATTTTCCTTCACAAATGTTTCTGAAGAAAATTGAACAGCTTATGAATGGCATAATTTTTTAATAGATCTTTAGTTTCTAGTAAAATTACACTTGTAGCATTAAGTTTCTTTAGAGGTTTGATATGTTATAGCCAATGTATCCTGCATTTTGGCCATCTGGCAGAGGTCCTTTAATGGACAGCTAATCATTCTTTTTTCCTACCATGGTTTTACCTGTTTGTAAGTGAATGGAACACTAATAATACAAAGCAGTTCTCATTCATAATGGGACGTCATCCAGAAGTGAAGCATTCTGAGCAAGAGAACAAGGCAGTATACCATTTTAGAAAAAAGATATCTGGCAGGAGGGTTTTATCTGACAGAAAACGGTATAGTTTCTATATAAAGTACCCAGCTTTGCAGGTCTGACAGATGGTGGTGGTGTTTTTTCAGGAATATGATTCATCTCATATTCTAACTATAGTTATAACATTTTGAAAGGTGTTTCTTAATTTATTCACTGACATGAGTTTTCACAGCTATCTACAGGGTGAAACTTACATGGCACTTCAGAAGCACAGGGACTAGTTCTTCAAGTGGGTTCAGGGGCCAGGAGGGCTAGAATAATTCTTTAGTTGCCTGGTAATTTTGCAACCACTCTCCCTGTCTTCCCCAGAAAAATTAAAAAGAAAAAAAAAGGTTTACTCCTCAGTTCCTTATCAGAAATGTTCATGATGATATGAGAAGGTGTGAGATGACAGATCAGAGCTGGCTGTAGTTCGAGGGAGGGAAGGAACGGGGTCAGAGACTGTCTTTGTCCTACAGGGATTGGTGAAGAGAACAGACTGGGATTCAGCGGAGGAGTCCTGTAGCAAACCCTCCTACCGACTGAAGTGCCCTGATCGCTTCAGTCAGTTCTGGTTTTCCAGTGCCAGCAGCCTTGGTAGCTGAAATAATGCAGTTCTACTGAAATCAGTGGGAGCTGATGAGTGCTCAGTGCTTGATATCAAGCAAGCAACTGTGACACTTAAATGGTGTGTGTGTACTGTTAGCCGTTGTTGGGGGGGAAAAAATGTCTTTGACTCGTAGTATAGCAAGAGATTGGAAAAAGAATAAAAGCCTGAACTACAAAACCAGCTATGAGCAATCAAGTGTTTATTCAGCACTTTGTTCTGCAGCTCATGTGGTTCTGCCAGCCTTGCCTGCCTGCTTAGGACATGCTGCCCGCTACATTCAGAAGTCTTCTCCTTAGAACATGCAATACACAGTGACAAGAAGTAGGCATGACCCGTTTTCTTCTTAGTGCTGGTAATGTTAGTGACTGCCTTTGAATGCAGAATTTTGAACACCTTGTTGCTCTTTTTAAAAACAAGAACAAGACAACAAAAGAACTCTTTGTATTTATGTTGGCTATTGTACTGCATGACCCTGAGTGTAGTTTACTTTATAACAAAGAGGTATTTTGCTCCCAGATGTCAGCACGCAGAAACATTAGCAGAATCAATATCGCATTAAAGATGCAGGCTCCATTAGGCCCATGTGAGAGATGATTTTCTGCGAGTGCTGATGTCATGCTTGGTTATGTCTGTTTCTGGATCTTCATGAGGTAGCAATAAAGCTTACTCAGCCCTGTGAAGGACTTCAGCCTCTCAGGAGAGCCTCCTGTGTGCCTCCTCCTGTGGTGCTGTCCCTCCTGGCGCAGTTGCCCAGTTGCCTCCGGGTGTCTGAGCGCTGCGGTCTCTCCTGGGTTTGGGCTCTGGCTGGCATGCTGGAGGCAGGCCTTGCAGGCCTTGCCAGGTGGCCGAGTCACCCAGAAGGGAAAGGTAGGTTAGAATCTACCAAAGGAAGGTTGCGATGCTGGGGTGGTCACCAGAAGCATGATTTCTTTTCTGTAATTCTTGTAACTCCTTGCATGGCGTGTTGCTATAGTAGGGTGCTGGAGTGGCACTGAAAAGGCTCAGCTTTGCTTCTTGAGTTGTGCCATTGGCTCACTTTGTGGCCTAGGGCAATTTTGCTCTCAACTTTCACCATAGGTAAATCAGGAAAATAATGCTTATTTATCTTTTTATAGAAATTCCAGATGCTCAATGGAAAGGTAAGTACGATTATTCATGGGTTAGTTTGTTTTTCCCATTCCTTTTATGAAATTTTGTACATTAAAATTATTACATATTGTACCCTGGGAAAATTACTCTCTCACTTAGAGCAGATCTTTCTTGCGTGCTACACTATCGCTTTAATGAATATTATGCCAGTGTTCTTCTGGAAAGGATACATCAAAGCAAAATGACAACAGTTTGCATTTCATGATGTTGCCTATATGATGCAAAGTGGCTGGTAGGAAGGGACTTCACTAGTTGAGTATTCAGCTGTGTTTCTAGGAAACTGTTGATCTTCATTAACACAGTTCCTTCAAAGCCCAGGAGGAAAAATTTGTGAAGTCATTTGTGCAATTAGAGTTTTCATAATTACATTAGCAGGTCTTGTAGAGCTTTATCAAGTAGAGAGGTAAGACAACAGTTTATGCAGCCACTTTTATAACTTCACTTAGAAATAAGATCAGTGATTTAAGTTTCTGACCATAGATTTTTGACTATTGAACTCTATATTCTTGGTGTTTAATTTTGGATGCATCTTTCTAAAACATCATTTTAAAATGTGATTTTAAAATGTTTAATCAGCTATTCCTTCTTCAATTTGATTCTCTATCAATGCTGATTTTCATCTTTCCCTCACTAATGGAGTACATAAATCAATACAAATGACTCACAGTCATAAAGTCTACTGAGGTATAAGCTTATGCAACGCTGTGAACTGTGCAGATGCATTGTGATAGTGCTTCAGTTCTGGTTTACAAAGGAACAAGTTTGATAGAGAAGCTAATATGACTTGCAGGAAAACTACCAAGACAACTTCTCTTCTGGAATGGCCCATTTTGGACTTTTTTCTGTGGTTCTGTCTGGAATTTTTTTTTTTCCATGGGTTTTGCTGCCACCCCAGTTCTCATTAGGCTGCCAGTGAGCCAAGGTCTCTGAGTCTGGTCACAGCATCCTTATGGCCCCCTTCCCAGAGAAGCTTTCCAAAGAATGTATCCTGCTATACTTGTGCTGTTGGGAGCTTGAAGCATTGTAGGGGCTTCCTTCTCCATCTTCTGGACTTCTCCATTACTTTCTACTTCTGCTACCCTCAGTGTTACTTCCTTTTAGAGAGGGGGTCACTTCTTTGCAGAGAAATGGATTTAACTGGGAGGAAGCAGGTGACCAGCTACCATTTCATTTACCTACAGGTGTTTGTGTATGAAAATATACTTACAAAATACGATTTATAACATACATAAAAATATATGCAGGGTGCTTATGTACATACATGGTTCTTACAGTTTAATACCTGCATGGAAGAGATTTTAAACCTCCTCAGATAAAGATGTACTCTGAATCTAGTATAATTTCTAATTTTATTGTTACAGTTGAATTTATTTTTCATTGGAGCTCTCTGCAAGTTTATGGCACTTTGTGAAACACATAGTGCTATCTCTTCAAGACAGAAACTGAATAAGCTGAAGGTAGAGGAGAAGGCATGGGAAAAATACCTGGATTCTGCTGGCCTTTGATTTTTAATTACATGTTAGTGTAGATAAAAAGCATTAGGTTGCCAAAATCAGAATATCACTTAATAGTGTGTTATTATGACCTAACAGGTGAGCAACTTAACTACTACTGATTTAGTAGACTGATTTTTGGGGTTCATAAAAATTAACTGGGAACTTTTTGTTGTAGTGAAAGCAATTTTTTTTCCTATTTTTAATTCAAGCTTTTTGTAACTAAAGGAAAAAATAATTACATAGTTCTAGCGATATGCTGCTTCATTGGTACTTCTACTGTTAAAGATTAAATCAATGGGAATTAAATTGATAGGAACTATACAGTGCTCTGGGAAACTTGCAACTAGGGGGTAATCAAGCAAAGATTTAACATCTTCCCAAGCAGAGCTGCACATTTGTGTAGGAAGGTGGTGCGGTGCTGGAGGCAGAGTGCAGCAGGGAGGCTGTGGTAATGCATGCTTGTTCTGCCAACCAGTTAGTGTCTAATTGAACTCAGATGGATTCCAGATTGTCTAAATTGCATCAGTGGCAGAGCTGGGAGAGAACCTGAATAAACCTAAGTTAGTGAAATAGGCTCGTGTTTGACTGCCCTTTGAGTTCCTTCCATGATGGAACCCAGTTTGCAATGAGACTGTTGTTTCCAACCTTTTGTACTCCCCCCAGAAGTAAAACCGATTTGGCAAATAACCAGAATTCCCCATTGCTTTTCAACTAGAATCCAAACCTTATAGAAGAACTGAACTGATTTACCTGAATGCTGGTCAGGTCAGAGACCAGGACATTAAATCACCCAGCTGTCTCAGAACTACAGCCCACAGCTGTGTGGTGGGCAGTGGCTATCTCAACACCTCCATCCTAGCTACTGTGAAAAGTGAAAGCTAACTCCATCCCAGCACATTATGATATAGTTAATTCAAAGATAAAAATTACCCTCAATTACTTATGAGCATACAGATGTTGGTGCAATTTGTCATGCTGTCAAACTTTTATTGTAACTGTGGGTAGAGGGTAGAAAATTTTTTGCTTCTTTTCTGTTGCTATCTGAAACAGAATTGAGGCAGATGAGATATAAGAAATAAATGGTTCCTTTTCTAAAAGGTAAGCTTCACTTTGAACTTGCCAACCATGCAACTTTCATAGCTGGAATACTTTTTTCATTATTTCTGTCTTAGATACAAATTGTTCATTGCCAGAACTGAAGTGCTCATATGCAGCACATGTAATGAACAAATATGGTTCAGATGACTTTGTAAATGAAATTTATGTGGAAAGTTTCAGATGAAGGAGCTCTGTAACATCTTATTTAACACCAATTTAATTCACTGGGATGCTAGTTTGCCACATGTATGTGCATATTAAATAAAACTCAATTTTTTGAGGTATAATCCATTCATGATAGCACCTAATATATTGTGTTTCAGTGACAGCTTTAATGGGACTGTTTCCATTCTTGAGTTCTCTGATGACTTTGGGTACTACAGCTCTCTGCAGTGCTTTAACAAGAAGTTACTTTTCTGTGGTCTTAGTTTGCTTCATTGGTTAGGCACTGAACACAAAAAAACTGGAGCTTATTCATGAAGAGGATATAGTACTGTGTTCAGCAGCTGGATAAACATTTATTTTGGAGAACTGAAGATAATTAAAATATGCTGAAATGTTGTTCTCACTTCTATTATCCTATAAATCCTGTATTGCAATCGGAGAAGGAATTTGCATGAAGTTTCAAAAACATAACAGTAATTCAGAGTTCATGAAGTAAGAGTAGACATTCACTGTTTTTACTTGCTCTTGCAGATTTAACCTTAACTTCAATCAGTCCTGTGGTAGATAGTCTTAAATGCAGTAGGCATGGGATCTCATGTTATCTTCACCTACTCTTGATGCACTCTTGTTTCTCTTTAGCTTTATCTTTTTATGCTGTACTGAACTGAATGGATAATTTTATTAGTAAACAGCTGATTTAAGCACCTCAAGAGAAAGCTGTTAGCTAGAAAAGGAGGTGGCTGAAGGTGAGGGGAAGGTGTGTGAGCCTTCCTCCCAGGGATTCACCACCTTGTCTTACCAGGGATGCAGATCAGGCTGATGCTCTGTGGATGTGAGAACCTGTTTTCTTCATCTGCTCCTGCTTTTCCTCACCCTTCCTTGTTATTCCCCTCACATGGTTTCCTGTATAGGCAGTGAGGAGAGCTTCACAAGACTCTGCCTCTTTTGGAAAGACTAATAGAGAATGTTTACGCATCTTGTGGGCTTTGTGAGATCCTTGAGAACAGTTTTGTAGAGGTTCTGCTGTATAAGTGTTGGGAGAACAGTACCTTAGTGGCTGCACATACAAGTTGGCAGAAGCAGAGTCTCTAGTTGAGTAGTCTATACTTCAGTAGGCATTCTACCATTTCACCTGTTGAAATGGTACAGAATAGAAATTATGTAGGGAATTGTCCTTGTTTAATCAGTATTCCATATTGTGACATCATGCAACAGACTATTGTGTGCAGAGGCACAGCACACTGCGCAGCTGTGTTTCCTGGTTTCTCTAGCAGTCTCACACAAATTCTGGTGCTCGATGAGGAAGATGCTCTGGGATGTACTGCATTTCCCAAGAGTCTCCACATGTTTTCTGCTTCTGGGTGATGGGACAAGAGCGTCTTGTCTTTTCTGGGAGGTCAGCCATGAGGGCCTGCCAATAAAGGCTTGGATTGACTCTCTCTCTCTCCTATTCATTTTTTTTTTGTTTCTTTGGTTTATTGTTCTGTATTATCTCACATTCTTTTTAATGAATTAGTTTTCTCCTATGGGTTATTTTCCTCTTACTTCTCCCCCTTCTCCTGAGAGGAGAGAGGGGGATTAACTCTTCAAACCACAACAGGAATATAGTGTTCCAGTAATTTTGTTGTTGATTTTCACTTCATCAGAGGGATCTTAACAGTCTTGGGAGGTGGGCTGTTGAGAGTCTCATGAAATTCATTGGAAGAAGAGTGGCCAGCAGGGTGAAGGATGTGATTGTTCCCCTCTAGTCTGCCCTCGTGAGGCCATATCTGGAGTCTGGTATCCAGGCCTGGGGCCTCTAGCGCAAGAAAGATGTGGAACTGTTGGAGCAGTTCCAGAAGAGTCTACAAAGATGATCAGAGTTCTGGAACACCTCTCTCTCTCAAAGAAAGGCTGAGAGAGTAGTGATTATTTAACCTGGAGAAGAAAAGTCTCTGGAGAGACCTTACACTGGCCTTCTAGCACCTAAGGGATCCAACAGTGATTAGGGAATCTTTACTAGGGAACATAATGATAGAACAAGAGGTAATGGTTTTAAAAGGGGGGTTGGAAATCGATGATTTTAAAAAGTCCCTTCCAATCCAAACCATTCTATGATCAGCAAGAGAAGTAACAAAACGCTGCAAGATAAGTAACAAAACGCTGCAAGATAAGTGAAAATAGATGCAGTGCTGCTGGAGATCCAATATTCTAATATGTGTTGAGAACATGCGCTCTTAATTTTTGCTTTCTTCTAGATGATACGGACTATGAGTCTAACAAATATTGGTTAGATCTTGTGGGTTGTTTTTTCCTCTTTTCCCACTACATATGTAATTAGTTCAATATAAGGATGTGACAGATCCCTTTAAACAGGGACTCATCCTGAACCTATTAAAGAAAACAGAGAAAGCAAAATCTTCCCTTATTTGCACCTTCTCAACTTTTTTTTGGTCTTAATTTCGATAGATCTATGCAAGAAGCAAGACATTATGAAATCAGTGCCTTGGAATAGTGTCAGAAACTGTTTATAATAATATTAAGATTTCTTAAGCAATGTTTGAGTCCTGATGAAATAGGGGAAGATGTATCCGCTCAAATCATGGCTGATATTGAATGAGTGTTTGTATAATTCTCACTAGTGAAATGCATCTTCTTGCTTTTCTGCCATGTATGGTGTAATTATCATGCCCTACCATGTGGTTAGTGGAAATCTGTTTTCAGTTTCATGAGGAAGTTTAATTTCTATTTCAAATTTGATATCTTTAGGAAAACATAAGCAGCTGTTCTTCCTGTAATTACAAGCTTTGAAAAGTGCTAATCTCTTATGTTTTCGTCTTCTTTCCTCTGTGGTCGAATTCATTGCCACGATTCTTGGCAATTAACTGCTTTATTAGCAAGCTCACTGCATGCCCTTAATTACCTTCTAAGCAGAAACAGTCATTGATTTAAAGCTGCAATGGCAAATAAGATCAATGGGAAGTCATTCCTTCTAAATGAAGATGCATAGTAGCCATGTTTAGATTTGTATAAAGTGTAGAATCATTCATCTTTTGGGACAAGTAGTAATAATGCTATCACATGCTTTCAAGTAAGTTTGAGGGTCAGCTAAGGAAACAAAGAAAAATCCTGCCTGCTTTCCTCTCTTTCTCCTCTAACACTGCAGGAGTGCTGGGCTGGATGTGAGAAAATGCATTGGCTGTGCCTCTGAGGTCAGCTTCAGGTGATATGAGAGAGGTAAAGCGTTCCTTTCCGTCTGTCATTTTAGCATTAAAATGCACATCTAATGTTTAGAAATTACCTTTTTCAGTAAGCACGTGACAATACTGTCATGCTGAAAGGATTAATCAAGCCAGTCTTTCATCTCAGATGTTGTTAAAACAGATGGAAGTGATTCTTTCAGGAAAAGCTGGAAATTTCAGAAGACTAACTGGAGGTGAATGACAGGTTGGTATTCTTTAAAAATCTCACTAGATTTTGATTTCCATTAGTGTCCAGTATTCTAGTATCCAGAGTAGAATTTTCTGTCACTTGATATCCAGAGTTTTCAATTTAATGCTCTCTTGCTGTCTTGGGACACTTGCAAGTGGGTGCAACACTGAGGACTTGGAGTCAAGATCCGTTGAATTCAGTCAAAAAGGCTCCAGCTGTCATCTGCAGTCTCTTGGTGAGGTGTGACTGCAAGTGGTGGCAGTGGAGGATGATGTGCTCCAGTTTCAGATGAAATTAAGAGTTTTACTGGCAATTTGATCTACGTCTTGTTCTATATGGCTGAAGATTGTTTTTGCTGTGAATGTATGTACATGTATATGAGTGTTGCTGTATGTCTGAATACTCGCTCTGACAGGTTAGAAACATTTTGAGGGTGAATAGGCAAGTTGCAGAGATTTATTTCAGAGTTTAGGTGAGCTTCCCTGATGCGTAAAAGAAGAAATGTTTCATTTCCATGGCCTTAAAGTGCAAAAGTGAATCTCTTCTAAAGAGAAGCAAGCTGATTTTTCACCAAAACCCCAGTATTGTGTTGAGGGTGGTTTCACTGAGCCCAAAGCTAGTTTTCATCTCTTCTGCCTTTTTAAAACAAAATTATTTTTGCCTTAGTTCTATGGCAGTCATTTCTATATGGTGAAGGACAAGTTGTTGAGGCTGAGACTATTTTGGGAAGCATTAAATCAAATGGCAAAAGCACTTAAGATGTTGGCATATTGCATGAGAGAGAAATTAGATAACTCAGGCAAGCTTGCAGGACAGTGCTCAAACTCATGCACAAGCTAATGTGCAGATTTGCAGGCACCGCAAACAAGAAATATTGGCAGCTCTGATAGCAGTGAAGGCAAGGAAAGCCCTGAGTAACATATGACTAAGAGGACACAGGGGATGCTTTTGTCCCTCTATCCAGATATGCTCAGAGCAGCACAGCAAAGGTTGCTCAGGGCTGCCAGCTCAAATTTAACCACTTGAAAAGATACTATGCCTGGATTACTTGGAAGCCATCATTGCAGAGCCTTGGGACCTAAAATTGGATTGGCATTTTGTCTTTAGGGATATAGCAGGATTGCATTTGCTATGAATATAAGGATTTCAAATAAGGGACAGGATGCCTGGTATCTTGGGCACAGAGATTGATGCAGGGAACAGTAGCTTAAGAAATAAAAATAAGCTCACTAAAGCATTACCTAAATAACGAAAAAGTTTTTGGTTGATCTTCAAGATGTTCTTCTATGATGGTGTTAGCAACTAATTAACCTTGTTAGCTGAGGGATAAAGGAACGACTCTGCTGAAGCCAGGTGGAAGCCTGCCCATGTCATTGAGCAGTCCTTGGCAAGGCATTTTCACTTTCCTCAGTCTGATTTTATACGCATCTAAGGGAAAGAATGCCAATACAATAAGAAAGAAGACATGATTTTGGGGGAAAAGAAGTCTTAAGTGCCAAATCTATCATCTGCTTTATTAATGTCACTTACTGTGTTTACTGAAAACTCCAGTCATGCTGGGCGTTATCCATCTGATATGATGCGTGTACTGGGACCACTTTAAGCAAATCTGATTTTATCAACTCTGTTTGCAGTAAGAAAATTGTGTAAATTGCACTGAGGTCATTAATGAGAATGTAAAAGTTAAGGCATATTCTGGAAGCTTCATTCTGAGAAGACCTGTAGGATGAACAAGAAATTTAAGTTCACTCTGTAGAATGAGAGGAAAACCACACTATCAGAACTGTAGCTAGTGTAAGTTCATGCAGTTTTTGTCAGATTAATTAACTGAAAGAGAAGAAACATAAAAGCACAATGGTAAAAGAAAGGGCTCTGTCTTCAGCTGAGTTGTAAGACATTAATAGTGCAATGGAGAGGATCCTTTTAAGGAAATGCAGGCTGTGAGTAATTTCTAGGGTTCATGGCCATGGAGTATACCTGAAGAGAAGAAAATTAGATAGGCTGCTTCTCATCCCTAAACTAATTGAAATATAAAAGCAACACAGGAAGGATTTATTTAAAAAAATATATATGTATATTCTGATGGTATTTTTTCCTTATCTACCCTACTCTGAGCATAAGGATTCAAGTACAGTCTTTCAACTTCAAGGCAAATGAGACTACAACCTACTTAAGGCAGAAGTTTATTCAAGAGAACATGTGTGAGATTAGTTTGTCAGTACCATAATTATATAAGTGAATTGCCCTATTGATGAGCCATCCAAGCGGTCACAAGAGATCTGTCCCCTGGAGAGAGCCTGTAGGGCGTCTTTCTTGTATGATTAGTTGTTTGTTTTAATAGTTCAGAATAAACCAAGGATTTTAGTTTGTGCTGTATAGCCCTTCCCTCTTGTTCTCTACATGTGGATTTATTGGATTGATTTGAGTTTAAGTATATGGTGGGCAACAAATGTACAAACCTACCTGTCAAAACTTAAGTAACAGAAAAGCTCATTATTCAGTGTTTTATCTCTTGTTCATCCATGCAGAATTGCTAGGCATGAGTTCCTGATTCCGTGTCTGTGTACTTTTCTTGATGGCTTCTTTAGTCTTAGAGCTTCAGGTAATACAGCTGCTTATGCCAATTAAATCAAGCCATATGCTTACATCTGGTAATGGGGCTTTGGAAACTGGAATAAAAGTCTTAGCAAGATTTGAGTTTTCATCCATGTTTTTGTCTAGTGCTCAAAAACCTGGTAGGGACAGAATGCTCAAACCGCTTGACCAGATTATCAGTAAAGATGTTAAACAGGGCTGGCCCCAGTACTGACCCCTGGGGAGCACCACTAGTGACGGGTTCCCAGCTGCAGTCATCAACATAATTGCCAGGCCTAGCAGTCCTCAAGGTGCATTCAGTCAGCTTGGGTGTCCTGTAGAAGAAGAAATTAATCAGGTGATGCAGGTGTTGTTCTCAGCTTCCTTTTGGAAAAAGCCATCATCTGCACAGTGACACATCTGGACAGTCTTGTAGGGCATGACTCCATCCATGGCTTGGTTACGCTGAGCACTGAAATAGTGTTTGGCAATTCTTGGAGTTAGGCCTGTAAAACTGACTTATGACTCGCCCTTTCTTGATTTTTGGCAAGCAGGATCGTAGATCAAGTGGAGGGTGCTTGTGCAGTTATCATGTAGATTAGGACCATGGCAGCCTCAGAGCACCCTGAGCATCCCTGTTTTTTTCCAAGTGGGAAGCTTTCAGACAGCTGCCAAATACCTGATAATTTGAGAAACACAACAGAGCTGAAGACTGCATTGTGTCAGGAAGTTATGCCTCTTCATGTTAGTGAAGTGTCAGTGTTAACTTCAGTGAGACTTAAATGTCATGAGTATGTTTATTCAGTTTAAAGATAGGAGGATGACTGCTCTGCTTAGCAATGCAGAAATCTCATAGTCTTCCCACTTCAGCTGCATGGATATTTCACTCAGGAGATGATTCTGAAGATCATTTCTTTTCAATTTTCTTTTGTTTTGGAGTACTTTATCATGTTGTAATTGTATGTTGTGGTTTAATCCAGCAGGTTATAAACACCACACAGCCTTTTGCTCCCCCAAATAGCGAGATAGGGGAGAAAACTGAAAAGCGCAAGAACTCATTGTTGAGACAAGGACAGTTAGTTTTAAAAAAAAAAAAAATGGGCAAAGAAGGGGGGAAGGAAAAAAAGGAAGCCATCAAAATACCGTAACAAAGAATAACCCAAATAAATGATGCACAGTGCCATTTCTCACCACCTGCCAACTGCTGCTCAACTAGTGCCTCAGCAGTAGGAGCCAGCCCTTGCCAGCTCTCCTAGTTTTATCATCCAGCATGACACCAAATGGTATGGGATGCCTCTTTGGCCAGTCTGAATCAGCTGTCCTGGTTCTGTCCCCTGCCAGCTCCTTGTGCAACCCTAGCTTCCTCACTGGTAGGGCTGCACGAGAAGCTGAAATGTTCTGGGCTTGTGTAAATACTGCTCAGCAACAAATAAAACATCACTGTGTGATTGTTCTCTCATCCCAAATCTGAAACACAGCACTGTACAAGCCTGTAGGAAGAAAATGAACTCTATTCGAGCTGAAACCAGTATGCTGAAGGCTTCTTACAGGAAACTGTGCAAATGGGGAGTATGAGGCTCAGTTAAGGTTCTTGATGGTTTGATTTTTTTTTTTTATAATTGCAAGAGGGAACAGTAGGTTAGAAATTATTATGAAAGCTCTTGGTTAGGGAAATCGAAGAAACGCAGTCGAGGCTTGTGCTCACATGGCTCTACACAGGGCTATTTTTGTGTTGGTTTTTTTCCTACTTCAGTGCATTCTGTTTTTCCTCTAAGTGGTTGCTGCTGCTGTTCATGGCTGTAATGGAGTTCTATCATTGCGAAGCAATGGATGGAAAGAAATCCTTGTTCTGTGTGATGATCAGGGGCTATACTGGATGTGTTTTGTGCACAGTGTTTCCAAAAAGATCCTGGTTATTGCTTTGTTACTGGAAAAATTGACTTTTTCAGTTTTCCTTGTTTCATAAACTGAGTATTAATACAGGTGTGGATCACTTCAAGTACGGAAAACTTTAGTTCCATAGAAGCACACAATATGCTTGAGTTAATAAAAGAGTAGCCTTTGTCACTTGAAGTTAATGGTTGCTTTTCTTTCTTTTAAGTTTTTTTGGAAAAAGCCTTCACTTACGTTTCCTAGTAAAAAGTTAGGTGTCAATTGCTTACACATCTCAAGAATGCCAGAATCCTACAGTCTTTCATTGTGATCAGTCTTAGGGTAAATCAGCCTTTGTGGGAGCTGACTGTAACCTTAGGTAACCATTTTGATTTCCCTGTGCAAGACACAGTGGTAAAACTACATGAGTATTGTGCTAGTAATAACTGAATAAATTGGAAACGCATCATCTGATTTCTGTCAATTGGAATGGTGAAGCACACAGGAATGTTTGAAATAATATAATAGTATGCTCCTGGGAGCTTGCTACTTCCAAATGGGTGAAATATATGCATATGTAGCAACTGCAGTTCTCTCATTGCTTGCTCTTGACTCTGGAATCAAAGATGCAAAATAATATGTATGTGTCTCCTTGGAAATACTATAGGATATTGATTTATTAAGTAGTTTCTGGAGACAACTTTCATATTATGCTGCCATCAAAAGCATTCTCTCCTAAGGAATTAGCAAGAGTTTGCTTTCATTTGTATATTTTGTTGCATTTTTAATAATGGAGGAGGAAAGGGAAATCTAGATATGTGCCAGAAGTATGCGCATAGGGTGAGACTCCCTGCCAGATGAGCAAAGGCTTCCTCTGATCCTGCTGAATGTGTATGGGTAAAATCAATGCAAATGTGTGCCTCAAGTTCCGTGATTTAGTTGATTGTAACACCAGTGAAAATTCAGGGGAAAAAATCAAACGCCCGTCTGGCAAAGTAGGAGCCATTACAAAGTGTAAGTGGAGGAAGAAATGTCTCATCACAGGTAGGCATCAGGAAGTGGGTGGAGTAGTAGGAAGAACACTTAGCCTGCGCTCTTCAGGCAGCAGCTGTCCCTATCCTATTCTCTACATTTTTAATACTCTTCTTGATTCACAGAGATTTTGCATTTTCCTCATTGTTCATTTTGAATCTGTTTTTTGATGAATCTGTTTTTTGATCTTTGTGAGAGCTGAGTGGATGGCCGTACCAAAACAGGAGCTTGATTCTGTACATGAGAATTCTATCTTATTATAGGAGAAGGGCAATTGCTATCTCAGGATACTTATGAAAAGCAACAGGAAGTTTGCACTGAGATAAACAAGTTTGGTTAGCATTAGAGATATAAAATATTAATTCAACATATTAAATGTGGCTTTTATTCTAGGGTTTTATTCTGGGTCTGCTCAGTAAAGACATAATGAAGATATTAAGTGCGCTTCTTAATGGTGATGTCTGGGATTGTTGCTATCAAATATGAAGCTTCAAATGTGTGGGATTTTTTCTTGATTAATCTACCTTTAAAGCTATTTTTATTTGCTTTGCTATCACTAGGGGAAGGCTAGATGATGAAAGTCTCAAAGTTGTTCTCTCAACTATTGAGAGCAAAGTAAAGGGGCTGAAGCAACCTTTTGTGTGTGTGGAGAGGCAAGCTGTTCTAGACTTTGCTTAAAAAACAGTTCTTATGGGGAAAAAAAAAAAAGATCTGCAAACTTATTTTCCTGGATCAGCAGCTAATAATAGAGTTGTGACAGCCTGGAACCATGTATCTGAACCCATGAAATGTATGACTTGGATGTATGCTATGGAGGAAGGCATGGGTATCCCCTGCCCTCTTGATGTGGGGACTTTGTGCCAGCCTGGCTTGATGCACCTGACTGTAGCATGTCAGATAAGAAAGATGTTCTGTTGTGGGTGTAGTCTGTCCATATTCACCTTGCTTTTCTATTCTTGGAGATATTGTGTTTGGTGCTTTTGTGATTTCTGTTATCGATATTCCACATCATGACCTCATGTAGTGCACTGGGAGTTAAAGAGTTAATGCTACATTTCCATGGATTGTCTATAGTTCTGAGTACCTGCTCTCAGAAGAGAGGAGATGAACTGCAGCTCCCTGAAGACTTCATTATTTTGTTTGTTTTCTGTTGAGAGGGAAAGATAAAACAGACTAGGGAGTCATGAGACTGCTCCTCTTTTTCTCCACCCACAGCTTCTCTGGGCAGCCTGCGCCAGGGTCCCACTGCCCTCTGAGCAAAGATTTTCTTCCTAACATCTAACCTAAATTTCCCCTCTTCTAGTTTAAAGCCATTTACTTGTCCTGTTGCTATTAAAAAGTCATTCCCTTCCTTCTTGTAATGTCCTTTCCAGTGCTGGAAGTTTTAATTGAGGTCTCCTCAGAACCTTCTCCAAGCTAAACAAGCCCAACCACCTCGACCTTTTCCCATCATAGCACTTGGCTTTGTCTGTGATGGCCCAGTAGAATGGGTTGTTTGAGTAGAAATCTGAATGCATTTTTACTAAGGACTGTGTGTTTCCAAATGTGTTGCTGTTCCAAGCATACAAGTTGATTTGTTTTGGATTTTGTTGTCTTTATACAACTTTAATTTTTCATTCAAATGGAACTGGACCAAGTTACACCTTTGACTACTGCGGATTGCAAAAAAAAAAAAAGCTCAATTAGCTGAAAAAAGATGCTGTAATCCAATGAGGTCATCTTAGTACTTCAGTGATGTTATTAAACTTGATTCTAATGAATGTTGGAGTAGCAGAAGCAGAACCACAAAAAACAGATGAGGCTCTCTGGCAAGTGTACACTTCTGAGTATGTTTCTATGTGATGCCAGCAATTCAGTCTATCTTTAAAGAGAAGTGTATTATTGCTAGAAAAATATGAAAATGTCAGCCTTTGCTATGAATACATGGCTACCTGGAATAGATTCCAGTGCTCATGTGAAGTAAATGCACGCAGCAGTGATTGAATTGTGATTCAGATTCATAACTCAGCAGATCAAGCTGACCATTTGGATATTTACTTTCCCGGTTTTACAAAGAACATAGAGGTTTTTTTGGTTGTTAAAAAAGCAAGTGTGAAGTAATTTTTCTCTATTAAACTGGACACTGAGAACCCAAATGTTCATTATTGTGTATTTCTTTCTGGAGAAGGTAGTTGGAAGAGTCATTGTTTTGAAATAAGTTAAACAATTATCTGATTCTTTCAAAATGAAAGCATGGAATTGAAGTATAATACAAATAGGCAGGATAGGCTATATCAAGTTTTATTTAACTGTCTTAAAACAGGTCATTTATAGATGATACTATATTACTATTATTGCATATTTGGTGTTTATGAAAGTTTATCTGATAAGTGAATCATAGGGAATTTTTCAGTTTTATGACCAATAGACAAGCCCATAGTTCTGGCTGGCATGCATGGGCATTTTATTTCAGTTAATAGTGAATCTGTTGCAGTTTTCTGTGAATGTCCCTGACCTTATTCAGCCTGAAGTAATTGAGTAGCTGCAAGGAGAAAATAAGGGGTTCTGTCCTGATCCAGTGAAACACCTTCTTTGTTATCAGTGCCATGGAAACCTGGAGCTTGTTGGCATGCTTAAGGTTATCACGTGCCAATGAGCTTTCTTGGATTTAGACCTCTTTTGCATCTTTATTGAAAATCCACTTAAATGACATCTAGATCAATTTTGCTGCAGTTTTAACTCCTAAACTGCTGTTTGCAGTGCTGTTGCTTTTCCTCTAGTAATGCCATGTCTCTTCTGTGCTGCTTTTATTGCTCTTTGTGGCTTGAAGTGAGCCCAGTTTCTTCTCTAATTCCTCGTAACTGATGTGACAGGGTAAAATGCCTTTCTGGCATTTAAAAGATGATGATATTGATGCCGTTGTCAGTGGTGGCAGCGTGGTTAGGAATATTTTACTCATCAGTCCTAAGCCTGGAGTGCACTCTCTCTGCCCATCCTGCTCTCAGCTTAGCTGCTCTCCATACCATTAACCTTACAACTGGTTTTGAATGCTTACATTCATCTTGCATGATGAGTAACAAATCACCAGCAGCACATTACAGTGCCGTAAGCTTTGTTTACTTTATAAGTTAGGGGAGCAGATCAGCACCTTAAAGCATCTGCTGAGATGGCTCAATCTTCCATTTGTATGTGGTAAGGCTGAACTGTAATCCACTCTATTTCTGTGTATTAGATGCTTCCTTATAGCTGATTTTTATCATAAACATGAAGTTCTTCAGGATCGATTTGATAGAAACACTTGCTGTATTTAAAAAATAAAATAAAGAAGGGACGGTAGGAGGGGAAGAGATTAAAAAGAAGAATAAGTTTTTCTGAAATGCAAAATGATGCTACAAAAAACGAGACTTTACCTGTTTAATGCATATTTCTCCTTGTACCTTGAGCCACTGGGGACTTGAAATGAAGTAGCTGTTTCAAAATGGAAATTTAAACCATAAACAGAGTTACTAGTCCAGATTTCTGAAAGTGTGTAAGACCTAGCCTGTGATTGATGTTAGGACCACACCTGTGGGATGAATCCAGCTCCCACTGAAGACCTTGGTCAATGCTTTTAAAGTCATCTGACTTCCTTTTGGAATTAAGTCTGTGTCCAGGGAGAAGTGTTTCTGAATATCATGTTGATATAGTGAGAGGTGGGGGAAAACTGGCTTTTTCTGTAGTGGAACAGGAACATCTGTAATGGAAATTTGTCTGATGGGGGTGTTTGTTGTGTTGGGTCTTCTTAGTGCTTGCATCTTCTGGAAAATACTAGTCATGCTTTAAATTGTGTCACCTGATGTTAGCAATTGTTCATAGCCTAACTTTATTTCATGACCACAAAGAGAACATAGGAAGAAAAAATCTGGAGCCTGTTAACTTAAACATTTGTGTTTAGTGTTTCACCAAATTTATCTGCCTAGATGGGAGAGTGAGTGGTTCTTAGTGCATCATCTAGTAATGCCTAGCACCTCTGAAATGGCATTACTTAGGGGGTGTGTGAGAGTAGTTAAAAAATGCTGTAGCCTGAAGTATATTCTTAATGTCAGTAGGCTTAAATTTACTTTACAGCACAGTTCTTCCAAGGATCTGGAAGAAGATGAAGGCAGGAAATTGCTGACATAGAAAGATTCCTAGCAGGAATCTCTGGACCCTGTGGGTAAACCTATTCTAAGGAGGCAATAAATAGAGAAAATTAAAAATAGCTCTGAATGAGCAGTAAAGGTACTTAAAAAAAAAATGAGTAGATGTTCTATTTTCTTGTGTTATGCAAGTTCATGTGACTGTGAAATCCACCTTTTGGCAGTGATATTTTCCCATGCAAGGATAACAACTGCCTGACAGACTTAATTTTCTTTCTGTCTTGCATTTCTGCAATTAGTTGGAAAATATTTGTGTGAAATCTGATTACACTGTAAGAAATTAGTTCTCTTTTCTTTCATTGTCACTGCATCTAGCTGCCCTCTAACACCTATTATGTTAGGTGGCCAGATGCATTTCCTTTTATAAGATTAGCCGCTTCCCAGTTCTTATACCCCTTACTCTGACCCCTGTAATACTATTTTTTTTGCTTCCTTCCCTGGAGTTGCCAAACAGAAGGCTGATGAATTCCCTGCTGAGTTTCCAGGACTGCTGAATGAATAAATTGTGTAGGAGAGTGAGTGGGAAGAGAAACACTTTTTTTTTGTTCCATTTGAAGTGAAAACAGTATTCTTTAAAATAGTGAAGCAAGTTAAGTAGAAAAAGTGAGCAGCACCAGCAAGTACGATTAGTCTGAAATGTGCCAAAGTGTAACTTCCAAGTATGGTTGTTCTGTAGATAAGGCATATGATTTTTTTCAAAAGACATTAAAAGCAATTCATCTGTAATACATGCATGGAAAATAATCTTTGGTATTTCGGTAGGCTGCTTTGTATCACAGGCTGTCAACTTGGACTAAATCCAAAGCAGGGAGTAGAGATTTTATAGCATACTCACTCCCCTGCCATCCCCAGCTACGTAAACTCAGGAGGCTACAAGATCTAGCAATCTAAATATTTGCTGCTTTTGTTACAGTATATAATAATTATGGAGAACAGGAATAACTATACTTATTTATTCACACATATTAGGATGTAAAAAATATTGAAAAGAGCTGCATCCCATTATCATCAAACAATTATTTATGGAGTTACGACTTGGTTGTCCCATATACAAGAAAATATATCTCTAAACTGTGCAATATTTGATGCTGCTATGAAAATACAGGCTGCATAGGCATGAAATGTCCACGGAATAATAGGACAAATGGTCTAAAGTAATTTGTAGGAAAGATCAGGTGATGGAAATAGCTTGTTTAGTTTGATCTGGTAAGATTCTGTCTGTGCTCTTTATAGAAAATGTGGATAAAACCAGAGGGTGGTCGCCAGAGGAAGGAAGATGTTTTCTGCCTGATAGAGTAAGTGGAGTAATTGGAAGCACACCTACTACAAAGCAGCCTGAAAGTATAATTGATGGGTGTCTAATTAGCTGCTAGAAAGGAAAGGAGGAGGGACAGTATGTGGAAAGCAGAATTACTGGAAGATTTTTTGGCAATTAGAGATTTTGTTTAGTGTGAAAAAGATGCGTTGCGGGCACGTTTGACACTGTGGGCGTATGTTCGATGTGATGTTTTTTCAGCTGATCCAAAGTTATCATGCATGGGGATGGTAATCTTTTAGAGGCTGTTTGTATTTTAGAGTTTGCTGTGAGATTCTAGAAGTAGATTTCAGCTACACATAAAATCCATGATATGCCAAGGAGTTGCATGTCATAACTGAAAGCAGAAAATGAGTCTGTAACTGTTAGAAACGTGCTTGAAATTTCAGAGCATCTCTTCTGTTTATTTTTCCTCTTATGTTTTTAGAAATGAAGTTCTTGGGCTTTACTTGAAACCTAGCCATGCTGGAACCACAGTTTACTTCTAGTTGTCTGTGTCAGTATCTCAGATGCTTGTATGAAGCTGCCTAATTCTCAAACTTTCTGAAAAGGTGAAGATTGTTATGTGGATAAAGAAATATGATGTGGATAAAGAAATATGACTTCAAATGTTTGAGCTTCAACCTTTATTCCACTTTATACTAAAGAAAAAAAACAACTTGTGTTATAGAGTATTCTGGCATACTCAGCATTGGTTGAACTTGTTTAAAAGAAGCAGTTCAGGTTGTTTCTTACAGATACAGTATTAGAAGACAGCAGCTTTGTTCTATAAAATTGATCAAGCTATTAAAGATGCTCACATATGCTGCTGTCTCTGTCATGTTGGTAGATGAATTGCTATTGTAGTATTATGGATTCTGGGTGAGCAGTTCTCTCCTCATGAAATGAATGCTGGATATGTCATTAGTGACAAAATAGGGAATGCGAATATGTGGCCTTTGAAAATTCCATGAACTTTTTTTTTCTGAAGTCCAAGCTTACTTGTAGTTCTGATGGTACCATATATCGTATATACTTGAAATTTAACTGTCTATTCTTACTTCAGAGCAGCTGTCACAGCAGTAGGAATGTTGAAGATATGGCAGTATCTCTGTTGTGTTTGTCTTGCAGTACTGAAATTCTTTGGGTTTTTTTTCCAGTTCCCTCTTATCTCTGGTGGCATTTCTTGCTTGTCTGTCTATGGTCTTTGCTGGTACCTGATGTTACAGCCATGCAGCTAGGTTGTTTCTGTGGAGCCTGGAGGTCTGGGTTCTCTTGTCTTGGACGCACAAGCTGGGAAGAAATTTAGTCTGATATAATTGATCTTGGCTATCAAGAGACAGAAGCCACAAGTCAAAACCTACTTGCTTAGATGAGTAGCCTGCTTTGAAGAAGAATCCATTATTCACAGTCCTAGCGAAGAACATGATAGAAGTCTCTAGTTGCTACCTTTGGACCTGTCAGTGGATTCAGGCTTTTGACACTAACTTTTTTGGCTTCGTTCTATTTCCATTAGGGTACTTGCATATATATAAATTAACTATATATTATATATATAATTGAGTACTGAAAATACTGTTTTTTCTTATCTGGTTTCTGTGATGAATAAGCTACCTGTGGAAAAATAGTTGCGTAGCAACCAGTGGGACCACCCTGATAAAACAGAAATGCATCTGTTCTGACTCTACTAAGTTCATGGCCATTCTGAATGTGTTTTTGCACCACTTACTGGTTGTACATGAACATATCTTTATACAAGTTATGCAAGAGGTCTGAGAAATCCTTGTTGCTTCAACACTGTCCTTCACAATAAACCCCATCTTGAGTCACTAGTACTGGCTATTAGCACACCATTGCCTGCTGATCCTTCTGTGGTTATTTCAAGGTACTTTCGGAAGACTAATACACGTTCCTTATTGCATGTAGTGTTTCATCTTAAAAAGCTTCTAGTGAAGTACTGTTATTAACATAAGGGTTTCTTTCTGGTTCAGCAGAAATAATAGGGCAAGCAGCCAGGCCATCACTCACTGCCAGTGTTTTAACAGCTCAGAATCTAATTAGTTTATCTCAAAACTGTTATTTATAATAGGGGTTTTCCAATTTAAATTCTGAGTAAAGAAATGCACTAAACTCTTACGATTTGAAGAACAGTCACTACTGACGTTTATGGTACTTTGGGTGAAAATGTGGATATTTTCTTCAAATCAGGAGGTTATCAGGAAGTTACTTCAGCAGCAGTAAAATTGACTGTAAGTTTATGGTTATTGTTTCTGTCTACTTGGACCACAGTTCTTTTAGTAAAGAATTATGGTAGCATTTCTGCCATTCCTGCTATGTGATTTACCTTAAAACGTTTATGCACACTTTCTAAAATACTGTGATGAGTCACTTAAAAATACACCATTGCAACATCAAGTGATGATTTATACATACGCAAACCATCTTGAAGCAGTTTTTTAAAAGAGAGAGACAAGGAATGCAAAGTTTCTGACTTTTTAAGCTCAATGTTTCCCGTTGTCTCACTAGAAAAGAGCACAGAATTGTCCTTTACAGTCTAAAAATGTTGCGATCTCCTGCCATTTCCAGGAATAGTGCTTATACTAGCTGTCTTATTTTGTAGAATCAGTCATTAAGGTTGGAAAAGATCATCCAGTCCAATCATCCCCACCATGCCCACTAACCATGTCACTCAGTGTCACATCCACACGTTTCTTGAACACCTCCAGGGACGCTGTCTCCACCACTTCCCTGGGTATTTAAAAACAAACCCCAAACTCTTCTTTCTTTACTGTCCTTCTCAAAAGTTCCTTAAAAAATTTAAATCAACAAGTCAAAGGCAGTAAAGACTGACAGACTGAGTTTGGTAGTTTAAACAGAAGAAGTAAATTATGATGAACTGTATCCCCTATTTCAAGAAATATGAAAATATTTCCTGTTAACACAGTCCTGGAGGAGTGTGGAGAAGAAACTTTGATTCCTTCCCTTTATCAGTTCCTACACTTCTTGCTCTTCAAATTGAAATTTTATTATTTTTTTTTACATTCAAAAAATATGAAATATCTTAGATCTACAGAAGGGCTTCTGTTACATTTTTGAGGGGAAATGGTAACTAGAATTCATCTTTCTAGGAAGCTTCAAAATAACAACATAAATTACTTATGAGTGCCTGATTTGAAACTAGTTACAAGCAACTTGGTATTTCTAAAGCACTGGTCTCCTGCCTTTTAAAATTCAATGAGCTTAGAGGTGTCGAAATGTAGGTGCCTCATACTTCAGGCCCTTTGAACCAAGTGGGCTATTTTCTTTAGTACTGAAAAACATTATCAGGATGATGTGATGACGTTAAAAACCGTGATCACTGTGGTATCTACTTAGCTAATAAAATGAACATTGATCCATCTCCACCATCATTCTGACCAAAAGAATACCATATGGCTGTCAGTATGCTATTATTTATTCATATTGAAGTTGTACCTGTAAGTTTCAGCTACCTAAAAGAAAAATTATCTTGGTTAATGAATAATTAACTTAGTCAAGTAGCGGTGAGGTCTGTTGATACACTCAGGTAAAGTGAGATAAAAGTAGTCATATTGGAAGTTATTCTGAAGTTCGCAAGATTGGCGTGAAAGAAGCCAAGAAACTAACTTGCAACTCCTGTGTAATTTTTAACTCTCTTCTCTGAAACCTGTTGATGATATCTAACTTCTGCAGATTTGTTGTTGTTTTTTTTTTGTTAGGAATTGGTTATGTTAATATTGAAGATGAAATATAGGTTTTTGAGGATGGTGACAGTGCTAGTCAGTGTAATTATGATATTAAAACACTGCTTTCTGCGAAGTGAACTCAGTAGTTACTAGTATAATACTTCCAGTCTTGAATTTATGTAAAGAGAAAGGTTAATGAGCTTCTTTCAAATGAGTTTTTAAAGACTAAGAATTTTAAGAGCAGAATAAATCTGAAAGCCACGAGAGTCTATTACGTTAACTGTTTTAATCTGCTGTAAAATGCAGTCTATAAAATTGTAGCCGCTTGTTGAGCCCAAGATCTTATATTTGGCTCATGTAGTTGTTGTATCCAAGCTTTACCATCAGTCTTCTGATGGGCACCTGGCCTTTAGAAAACTTAGGCTGAATACTAGAAATGTGTTTCTTTTAATAGTAATAGGACAATACATAAATGTTTATCAGTATAGACCAGGATATCAGTATGATGAAAACTACGTATGCAGTTCTGATGAAAACGGGAAAACAAATGGTGTATGTGGAGTCTTGTTTGGATACCTTAGAGGCAGCTCAATTTCTGTCAGAATAGCGAAGATCTGATTTCCTGATTTCATTTTGTTTTCTTTCTTTCCTTTTGTATTTTCAAGATAGTCATAATACCTTAGCGATAATTTGTTCATTTTGGGTTCCCAGATTTCTTAGAGAAGCTAGAAATTCATTTTACTTAGCAAAGATAAAAGGGCACATAAAATACCTCTTCAAATTGCTGTTGTTGTCACCTAATTACAGCAATACTATTGGCATAGGCTTAAACTTGATTCTCTTCAGATTACAACAGTTTCCTCTTTAATAGTGACCTGTTCAGGTAACCATCATCTCACAAGTCCAAATGGTCAAATCACATGCTGTAAGAGGCAAAATATTAGTTATAGGAGAGGAATCTAATTTCTTTTATCCAAAATTGATTTCACTCACACACACTGCGATAGCCATGTTCCCACAAGCACCTGGATAAATGTGTGTTCAAGTGCTCTGTCAAGCTTTCTTTTTCCTTCTGATT
Organism: Numida meleagris; assembly: GCF_002078875.1. Lineage (NCBI taxonomy): Eukaryota > Metazoa > Chordata > Aves > Galliformes > Numididae > Numida > Numida meleagris. The sequence goes on along the minus strand of NC_034409.1, from coordinate 59,998,903 downwards.
GCACAGAGAACAAGGAAATAAAGTTCTCATTGTGTCATTACTTGAGTAATTTGCTGGTTAAGATTAACGTTTTGCATCCTTTAGGATCTGTATCTGTGTTCAGTTGGGGTCATCCTAACTGTAGTCTATAACTGTTGGGATTTCCATGCTGCATTTACATTGAGTGTCTTGGGAGCAAAACCTATCTTTATCAAGCCATGAGGATCAAGTCTTCTGTCTTCCTGAATTACACATCTTGAGAAATGGTGTGAAGATGCACTGAAATCTTGATGACCTTTTCTGGCATCTTCTGGTGCTTTTGCACCTCCTTTGCACCAACCTCAATACTTTACTTATGTTAAAGTTCTCCACAGGTGTAGTTTAACAGGGTGGACACTTGTATACTTCATCAGGTTTATTATGGACCTCTACCTCTCCATTTGCATTTAGCTGTATCTCAGTCCACAGTGTGAGTAGCCCTTGCCTGACACATCATCTGGGTGAGCTTCTTGGATGCAAATCAACTGGGTTTCCAAACTCTCTGCAGTGGTTTGAAGTAATTGGGTTCTCTCCAGAAACTTAACCTTCCTGCTTGAGCAACTGCTTCATTTCCATAGCTTCTATAGACACTGAGTGCATGTGGCTACTGTACAGTCAACCCACCAATGCTACGCTTGATGTACTGTAAAAGGGAGATAAAAATGTATTCTGGGAGCTGTTGCTTACATTACTACTCCATCTCCAGTCTGCTTGAAAGGGTTTTTTTCATGTGATACTGTAAGTTCTGTTTTAGGCCACACATGTGGGCAATGTTGAATATTGTTCCCTCTCTGTGTCTTGCTTCTTAAATTCAGACTAAATCTGAATTTGTAAGATACGAAGATTTATAAGTTCTTACTGTCCAGTTAGACCATTAATCTTCATTTTTAACATTCTTGAATGTTACCACATGGTATGTTGGATAGGTATCACTTAGTTATCTGTAGGGGTATAATTGTAGCAATTATGGACAAAGAGCAGATGCATTAAGAAAAGCCTGTGACCTATTAGTAAGGCAGTGCGGCTTCTCTTGGAACATCAAAGTGAACTTATAGCAGTGTTATTCCACTAAGGGAACTGTAAAAATGAATTGGCTAAGTGATTTGCTGAACACAATTTTGCCCTTCCAACAATTGTGGCATTTTCAGCTACAGCTGGAGATGTTGATGGAGTTCAGAGATTTGGGGCTTTTTCCAGTGGATTTGGGACTATTCTGTGTCTTCAGAATTCAGTCTTGTTTTGTCAGTGCTGCAGCAGACTGGAGAGCTGCAGATAAAGCAAGGCTGCTGCACGGTGATGCACGCCTGCTGCTGACCTAAATTATTGGTTGTAAACATCAGTTGCTCCTCAGCTTCTGCAAGATTTATGTACTGGCACTGTGGGATTATGGCTGGACCAGTAATAAGCATTTTTGTTTGAATATTCTCATTTTTTTCTTCTGGGCCAGCCACTTATTGTCTAATACTGGTGAACCAAAGAAATCCAGTTGCATTCAAGCTACTTCATAGACGTAATTTAGCTAAATCGCACGAAATCACTGTTTCTTAGGAACAAGCTGCCCAATATATCTTGTTGTCTTTCAGTCTGTCTTCATTTGAACATACACGGTTCTTTTTCTTGCTAAATAATATTTTTTTTTGCCCTTAGCAGCTGAAACACCTGGTCCTTTACATACACTTCTTAACTGCTTGTGAATTGCATCTCTTATTTACGTAATTTCTCTGATTGCCTCTGGTACTCAAGCCTGTTAAATACTGCTTATTCTTGCTTTGAAATCCATTAACATAAAAGGGTGGCTTGGTTTAGGATTTGTTTGTTGTTTCCCTGCCCTCTTATAACAGTTATGTAACAATTACTGCAATATTAATCTCTTCATAAAGGGTCTCTTCATTATGCACTGATTTAATAGAATGACAGAATGGTTTGGGTTGGAAGGGACCTCAAAGCCAACCCAGTTCCAAACCTGTACTGTGAGCCCAGCAGCTCAGGCTGCCCAGGGCCCCATCCAACCTGGCCTCGAGCACCTCCAGGAATGGGGCACCCACAGCTTCTCTGGGCAGCCTGTGCCAGGGCTTCACTGCCCTCTGGGTAAAGAATTTCCTCATGACATCTAATCTAAATCTTCCCTCTTTTAGTTTAAAGCCATTGCCTCTTGACCTATCTCTATCTGTTTATGTTAAAATTCAGTCTCCCTCCTAATTATAAACTCCTTTTGAGTACTGGAATGCTTAATGAGGTCTTCTCCAAGCTGAACAAGACCAACTCTCTCAGCCTTTCTTCATAGGAGAGATGCTCCATCCTCTCCTATCATCTTTGTGGCTCTCCTCTGGACCCACTCCAACAGCTCCTCATTTCTTATCTCAGCTGTATCTTCACCACATTCATCTGATTACTCCCAGACCCAATTCTGTTCCTGTGTTTTGTGCTACTTAAAGTCTCTGTTTCTGGTATCCTTCACAGGCATGCCTCAGTCTTTTAATTCCAAGTTGTGAGATATCCATTTCTCTTTCTTATTGTTTCTTCCTCATCCTTGAATTTTGCTTGACTCTCTAGTCCTTCATTGTAATAGATTACCATTTAAATAGGCCCTTTTTCATCATCATTAAAAAAGCATGCAGAAATTTATCTCATTCTTCCTGTAAAATCATTCAACCCTTCAGATATTATATGCCAGCTCACTCAGCCTAACTGCTGCTCTCTAGTGGAGGCAATAATCACCTTTAAGAGATGGCTTCATCCTTCATATTCTGTTAGTTCAAAGCTGCCTTCATTATGACTCTGTTCCTTCGTGTTCTTGAGCAGAAATGCAGCTGCAGTTCTCTGCAATGACTTTTGCGAAGAGCAATAACAAAAGGAGAGATCTGAGGACCATATAATATAAAGGCTATCTGGTAATAGAGTAAAGCCTTTAAAGGACTGCAGGACTCATCAATTCCATCTTATTAGCTCATTTTTAGTTATTGGATTAGCTTGCATTTCTGAATTGAGCACAACCCTGTCATCTACTATTCTGGTTGCTTGAGCAATTTGATTTTGATCAAATTCATTCCATTGCAAATCACTCATGTCTCCTTGTTTAAGAGCTTAATATAATTTGGTATGGTTCTAACTTGACTGGCATCTAATTTCATTTCAGTAATAATTTCCTCATTTCTGCTTCGCTTATGATCCACATCTCTCTCTGTTTAATAATGTGCTCTGGCACAAAGTTTTTGTGTTTCGTTTATTTCGTTTCTAATGGAGTGTAGGGAGAGTATTTGCTGTGTTCTTTAGGACTTTCACAATGACCTGCAAAATGAGTCATGCTGAATGTTTTGATTCCTATTGTCCCCACTTTCATGGCTGTTACTGGACCTATTCTTCCTGCCAACTTTCTGAAGCTGCTGTTTGTGCATTACCCAATATGTAACCACGATTCTTTTGATTCCTCTTCTGTCTCTATTGTGACATGAGCAGAACCTTGTGTTCCACTTTCTTTTCTATATTTTTCTATTACATTCTTGGGTACTTACTTTAAAAAAGACAGCTACTCCACTAATCTGCTGAAGGCTCTCAATTTTGGAAGTGTCCTAAAGGAATTCCTCTTCATTTTTCCTGTTAAATCCTTAGATTACATTGTGGCATTACACTACCAACCCAGTATGAACAGCAAGCTATAGATGAAATAACTGAACTTAATTTTCCTTTTAATTACATTAGAGCAATACTTCTCTATATGTGGATAGAGATGGGGATATCAGTGAAGAGTTCTAAGAAGCTTTGCCGAAAGGACAAGAGCAATGTGTTTCTTGTAATCTCTTATGACCAGTCTAAACACTGAACCATTTTTACCATCAGATGGCTCAGTGTGTGGTGGTTCTTAAATTTTTATCTTGTTTCTTCTTTGTATTAAGAATGTTCCTGTTTTCTGCAGCTTGGCTTCTACTTTTGATGCTCGTGCCAGTTCCTTCTATCTATCTATTCTTGTACAGGTGTCTAGAAGACTTTAAGGTCACGACAACGCTCTGTCAATTGACGTACAGCTGAGTTCACACTGTGTGTACGCACGGGTTGTGTATGCTTGGATTACGCGTGCACAAATGTGGCATAAAGGCACACACCGTAGCCCAAGCATGTCCAGCCCGCAGGCCGCCCGCGGCCCAACGCAGTGCCCTGCCCAGCGCCATGAAGGCGGCGGCTGTGCCCCACTGGGCCACCCCTTGCTCAGCACCAACCGAGCGTGGGTGTGAGGTTGGCGCTGTCTGGGCTGAAACCAGGGCACGGGGAGGGCGCAGTGCGGCGCTGACTCAAGGTAT